>NC_138026.1:122378434-122501797 GCF_964106645.2 Podarcis pityusensis
TTCTGTTCACCCAGCCAAAAAACACACCAAATGGCTCCATGCTGCACAGCGAGAGCTTAAGGACTGATTATGCAAGCAGATCTGTGAGGGGGCCGTGATGCTACGAGACCTTCTCACCAGCACCTGTCACAGGCCCCCGCTTGACCCACCAAGCGACTGCAATGGCCAACATGGTGGGGACGTTGCATATTCCCTCTCCAGGACAGGAATCATCCATATTCTGACTGGGAAGAGACGTCCTGAAGTCAAGAACCAATCATGTGCCTCACATGGGGAGAGAGGCAGAGGGCCCCGCTCCCCTGAGAGAGCAGAGGGAAGGGAACCTCTTGAGATTTACTCAAAATTCAAGGCTCTCTTGCAGCGGCAAGGGGGACAGGCAGCTTTGATGCAGCGTCCAGCTGGTGGCAAGGACCTCCTGGGGCCACGCTGAGGTCAGGAGGGGAAGGCAGAGAAATCAAAGAGAAAGGGAGAGGGCAAGGTGGAATAAACATACCGCCACCACCAAACCCAACCCTCACGCCCCCTGCCTTTTCCTCATGGTCAGTGTCTCTCTGCATAAGTTGCCCTTTGGCTTCTAGTCAGTTAGCTTTGTGGCTGCCCCTAAAATTGGCCTGGGAATTTCCTAGAAATAAGCAAAACTTATCCGCTTTCTCATGGGGAAAACCACTCTTTAGTGCTCAATCGGAACCAACGGCAATCTTCTTGTTCCGATTTTAGGCTAAAGAGTGGGGAGAGGGGCAAGAGGGAAATGGCTGAGACTTTGCTTTCTAGGCAATCAGAAGTGTTGATGAGCCTTCTCTCCAGGGGAAAGCCCGCAGGCTGCATTTAACTTGGGGAGATGGAGAGCGCTTGCTGCCTGGTGTGACAGCTGCCAGTGTGCCATTGCACCAGTCCTTACAAAGCTGCTCCCAAAGACACCCCCGTTGCCTGGGACTCGGCCACAAGCAGCCACAATGGGCAGCAAATGGAGAAAGGTGTGAGAGCACGAGAGCAAAGGCGATGGGATGGCCAGGAGGTCAGCAGGAAAGGTTTGGTGGGCCAACTTTCTTTGAGAGAGGGAAGTGGCAGAGTTTGGCAGTGCTCTGTATGATCCGCTCTGTGCCTGCTGCAGCTTTTGTAGCAGAAGGACTCTTCCGCTCTCCACCGTCCAAGACCAGAAACCAGAGGAAGGGAAAAGGAGGAACTTTGTGAAAAGGCGGCTGTGGCACTGAGCTAGGGGCCGGGCCGTGGCTCAGACAGCACAGACACCTGCTCTGGGTGCAAAAGGTCTTGGGTTCAGTCCTTGTCATCTCTAGGGAGGGCTGGGAAAGACCACAGAGAAACCGTGGACAACCAGGGGTGCCAGTTGGTGCAGACCAGATTGATCTTGACGAAGCAGTGGTCCGATTCTGTCGACGGCAGCTTCTGATGTTCCTAGCTGGGCAGTTCCACGAGGTCAGCCTGAGAGCACAGCCTCAAGCATTGGGGGGGCGATCCAGTCTGGGGTGTGGCTACAGATCCCCCTCGGTCAGCCCAACTCTCCAAGTTTCCTTCTTGCCGCTCTAGTCCTAGCCAAGGATTCTGCGGCTTCCTCATCTCTCGTTTACTCTGGAGCCAGCCCCAAATAATAATAATTTATTATTTGTATCCCGCCCATCTGGCTGGGTCTCCCCAGCCACTCTGGGCGGCTTCCAACAAAGATTAAAAATACATTAAAATGTCACACATTAAAAACTTCCCTGAACAGGGCTGCCTTCAGATGTCTTCTAAAATCTGGTAGCTGTTGTTCTCTTTGACATCTGGTGGGAGGGCGTTCCACAGGGCGGGTGCCACTACCGAGAAGGCCCTCTGCCTGGTTCCCTGTAACTTGGCTTCTCACAGCAAGGGAACTGCCAGAAGGTCCCCAGCGCTGGACCTCAGCATCCGGGCAGAACGTTGGGGTGGAGACGCTCCTTCAGATAAGTCCCTGCGACAGCTAAAGGAAAGGTAGCAGGACAAATTCTTGCCCCCCCCCCTTATGAGACTTCCCTTGCATGAAGCAAGGATTCTGATCCATGCCTGGTGGCTGCGAGTATGGAATTTGGCTGAGGGTTGTTCCAGGGGGCAGAGCAGCAGCAGTTATTCCCGACTCCTATATGCGGAGCAGGGGTGTCTTGAGTTTGTGGTCTCTGCTTCTGAAAGGCACAAACCGCCAGAAGGTGGGTGGGAAGGGGACTCTGCAAGCTGCTTCTGGGCAAGGGAATAGAAACAGCGTATTTTCTATGCTATGGTTTATTTATATATATACCGCTTTTTAACCCAAGGCTCCAAAAGCAGTGAACAGCAATATATATTATTAATAGAGAAAAAAATATATACTAAAAGTACAATGTACCTGGAAAACTTTTGATGCAGAAAAGGCTTTCCAGAGGTGGTCCCGCAGCAACCGTCTTGCTATGCAGTTTAACAGTGTGTTATGCCCCTTGGTCCCTGACCGGCTGCCCTGGCTGCTCCCAGCCCATTCTGTGCCCCGGCTGCGCTGGCCCTCCAGAGATGCTGAGCTGCCATGATTTGTTGGGGTCCTGCACATGGCTGGGGAATTAATAGTGCCTAGTAGCAGCAGAGAAAGCTGTGCTATAGGGACTATAGGAGCCGAGGAAGCTGCCATACACCAGGCCAAACCATTGGTCCATCTGCCTTTGTACTGTCTTCATTGATGGGCAATGGCTCTCCAGGGTTTCTGACAGGGGTCTTTACCTGCCCTCAATGCAGCTGGGGAGTGAACCTGAGACCTTCTGCGTCCAAAGCAAGAGGGATTGTCTTTCCTGTTGGGCTGAAAGAAGTTGCTGGGCCAGCCAGAGAGGGTCAGGGAGGCTGAATGCTCACAAAAGAAGATGCACTTCTGTAGTCCAGCAGCTGGAGGAAGGCCCCTCTCACTCCTTCACCTGTCTGAGAGTGGATTTGAATTAACTCTGCACTTCCTTGCCTTTGATTCCCATAAACTCAGAGGTCTGTGCATGGCTCTGGAGCCAGGAACAAGCACACCCAGGGGAAGCTGCTTGGCTTACTTCACAGCACAACAGCCACACACACCAAAGGGACAGCAGAGACTTCTGAAGGCCAGCCCCACGTCTAGAGGATCACCTGAAGGCTCAGCTGAGCTTTTTGTCCTTTGTTTACCGTGGGTTAGAAAAGTGTGTTTTCTGGAGATCTGCCAGAAGAGAGGAGATGCATCCTTCCCAGTTTCAAAGGCTAAAGACGTTACTTCTCCCTGAGGAATTGTTTTCTACAGCACCAAAAAGACGAGAGCAGCCATCGCATTGGGAACTACAATAGAACAGAATTACTTCCATTCAGCCTGGATGGGAAATGGAGAAGGTCAGCGTGTTGAGGCCGAGCGACGCCTCCTGCGCTACAGATTTTGGCTTTGGGGAGTTGGAGGTGTCACTGGGAAGTTAACCTCACTCACACACCCCCCACCGGCGGTGGTGGTGCAAACAAGGGGTCCAACAAGCTATACTTTTTACGCCAAAGCCTGCCATTTCCTCCTGCCATGTACTTTGCGTTGGGAGATCTCTCACACTCTGCGTTTCTCAATCCACCGCTGTGCTGCCAATAACCTCCAACGTCCTTCCTAGCACAAAACTCAAGGACAGCTGTAAAGAAATACTGTTATTTAAGACAGGAGCCAGTTCCCATTGGCGGAGGTGTCTCTGTACAAGGGGCTGCCACAACCTCAGATGTAGATTTCCGATGTTCTTTGTTCTTTGTATGTTGGCGAGTCTGTATTTACATATGAATGTGTGTGTTGGGGGTGTGTATGTGTTGCGTGGCTGCTTGTGGGTGTCCCGCCCAGGGAAACTGTGGAATTTGGGCTAATGTGGGGGGCTGGAGACTGGGGGGAATTCCAGAGTGGGGTGGAAAGTGGGAGGGACTTGGTTGATCAGCAAGACAAGGGCCTAGACTGGGACCAAAATCGTCTGTGCCTGTTGCTGTGGTGGTGATTTACTTAGGAAGTCAAAAGTCGGTATACGGTGGTGGCCCATGCTTGTTGCTCTATACATATGAATATACAGGACATATTAAGCATAGTTATATTATACATAATGTACTGGCAGAGGTTGTGGTCCCAAACCCCCTCTGGTTCTGGCTGGAGAGCTCTTCACTACCCTTGTGACGTCGCTTTGATTTGGTGTGGGCCTGGACATTGTGGTGGCGGCACCGTTCCAAAAAGCCCAGCCCTGACAATAAAGGAATGAGCATTGTTGAAAAAGGAGACCCGATTCATTCATTAGCATCACTCCTGACTTTGTTTTGGAGGGGGGGGGGAGACACTTGCCCTAAACTATCCCACCATGGTCAGATCTGACCTCCATAGTAGAGCCCCACATCACAAGCCGGAAAAGGTCCAGGCCAGCAGAGAAAGTAGATGCTCAGGACAAACAGCAGAAAAAATGTGGGGCTGGTTGGGGGAGCATGACGAGAAAGCCCCAAAGTCTGCAGTTTATAACGATGAAAATAAAAGTGTGTGAGCTAATTAAAGAGATTTCGGATTGTGTCTGGCTGTTTCTTCGTCACAGTGGCTGGCTGGTCTTGTGAGTCTTTATCGGGAATCTTCTGCCCCCCCCCCCCCTTCGCTTCCCAGAACAGGGGCATCACAGTGCTGAGCTCTGAAGAACGCCAGCAGGCAGCATGTCTGGAAGACATGGGGGAACTCGCCATGTCATCAGCCGGGCACGTTATTCCTAAATGTCCAGGAAATAGCACGCAAAAAGCTGGCAGGCTTCTTGATGCACGGGGTTTGGCATGACGACATTTGGAGGGCCACAGGGACCCCCCCTTGCTAGAACTCCTCCTCTTGGTCAGGTATCATGTTTGTTTAGGCATCATGTTATCCTGCCTTTCCTCCAAAGTTCTCAGGTGAAATACATGGCCTGCCCCCTATTTATTCTCACAGCAACCTGGTGAAGCAAGATGGGTTGACTTCCTGACAGTAAGAGCTGTTTGACAGTGGAATTTGCTGCCAAGGAGTGTGGTGGAGTCTCCTTCTTTGGAGGTCTTTAAGCAGAGGCTTGACAACCATATGTCAGGAGTGCTCTGATGGTGTTTCCTGCTTGGCAGGGGGTTGGACTCGATGGCCCTTGTGGTCTCTTCCAACTCTATGATTCTATGATTCTATGACAGACGATGTCTGACCCGGGTCCATGAGTATTGTAGCTGAGTAAAGGTAAAGGGACCCCTGACCAGTCGTGGCCGACTCTGGGGTTGCAGCGCTCATCTTGCTTTACTGGCCGGCGTACAGCTTCCGGGTCATGTGGCCAGCATGACTGAGCCACTTCTGGCGAACTAGAGCAGCGCGCGGAAACGCTGTTTACCTTCCCGCCAGAGCGGTACCTATTTATCTACTTGCACTTTGACGTGCTTTTGAACTGCTAGGTTGGCAGGAGCAGGGACTGAGCAACGGGAGCTCACCCTGTCGCGGGGATTCGAACCGCTGACCTTCTGATCGGCAAGTCCTAGGCTCTGTGATTTAACCCACAGCGCCACCTGCGTCCCACATTGTAGCTGAACAGGGATGCAAAATCAAGTCTTCCTCATCCATGTCCACCCCCCCCCCCGAGCTGGATGGATTGGTGGGTCTTACTCAGTACAAAGCAGCTTCCTGCGGCTCAGGACCCCACCTGCGCATCAGCAATGCAGCACAGTCGCCACATCTAGCTGTGGCAGGCCTGGTTTCCTCGGCAGGGATGACTCACCACCTGCCCCTACTTCCGTAGGGAGATCCAAGTTGGCTGCGGCCCCCAAGAGGTTTCTGCTGGGTTTGATTTGCGACCTGGCAGCTGTCATCTTAGAAATGACACACCACTTGTGCCATTACTCAGCCAGTGCTCCGCTTCTTATTTTTCAAAGAGGGAGGGAGGTGGAAATTAAGATTAGGTCAGGCCCATCATATTTGGAAGGCCAAACCTTTTATCTCCGCGGCATGGAGGAGTTTTCTCGCATTCAAAACAAGTTCTGTGTCTTGAGTTCACGGCTGCTGTGCAGAGGGATCTTGGAATTACACGGCCAGCGATTCATCTCCTTTTGCTAGAGTTGTGAGGGCACCTAGTGGGCTTTCTCCTGCATTGCTTCTAGCATGCGAAATGGATGCACAGCTGAATTGCACACTGGGCTCCAAACAAGACTGTGACAGGCTACAGACATATTGGGCTGCTGCTTGACCACTGTTCCAAAAGCCTACGGTCAAGGTCCCACAATTTCTTCCACCACAGTGATGTTATCCAAATCTTCTGGGTTGATGTGTTTCCTAGATTTCCTGTGATAATGGGAGAAGGGGGTGGGGTGTTCCACATGCTCCAGGGAACCCCAAAGTGGGCAGGTAAGACATCAGACCCCTGGGAAGACCTCCGTGGAGGCTTTGGGTGGATGGCAGTGAAGTGCCGATTCATGACCACCTAGAGAAAGGGCTGTGGAGGGACATGAACCCCTCTTTTCAATCCTCATGCCCACCCACTGTGTTCTGTCCCGTCCCCACCCCCCAACCGAAATAAAAGTTCCACTTACTAGAACATACTCTTGATTTTAAATGTCTTTCCCTCCTGCAGATGTGGCACTTCTCAGATTAAAAAGTATCATTTTTGAAAAAATCTTTAGCAGACAGTCAGTGTTGTTGTTGTCCCATGGACTGCAAGAAGATCAGACCTCTCCATCCTTAAGGAAATCAGCCCTGAGTGCTCCCTGGAAGGACAGATCCTGAAGCTGAGGCTCCAAGACTTTGGCCACCTCAGGAGAAGAGAAGACTCCCTGGAAAAGACCCTGATGTTGGGAAAGATGGAGGGCACAAGGAGAAGGGGACGACAGAGGGCGAGATGGTGGGACAGTGTTCTCGAAGGTACCAGCATGAGTTTGACCAAACTGCGGGAGGCAGTGGAAGACAGGAGTGCCTGGCGTACTCTGGTCCAGGGGGTCACAAAGAGGCGGACATGACTAAACAACTAAACAACAACAACAATCCTTATGTTCTCTTTGAGTCCTCTTTGGTCAGGGTAACTTGGAGCCAGTGCAGCCTGTGAAATAACTGCAAGCTGGGTCAGCACAAAACGAAACGGGATTTCTCTTTATAAACCTAGAGAAATCCCCAGCGGCCACTTGTCACTTAGCTCACATGGTGTGTGTGTGTTTTGCCTGCCTTGGCAGGATTGCACTTTCATGCTCCAGTTACTACCAGGCAGGCAGTTTGCTAAAGGTCACGCAGACAAGGGCTGCAAGGAGAGCGCAGCCTCCTGCCACAAATGGCAGAACAGAGCCAGTGGGAACAGCTCCATACTGATTTGCATTCAAGAAATATGCTTTGGAATGCTTTAATTATCCAGATCAACATCTGTATCACAAGGCATGCTACCTTTTAGCAGGTGCATATTATCGGCAAGCTTTTTCTGCACACACCTGTGTGGGTAGTCTCAGAGGTGATAGCTGAGGCCACACTCTGTGGCTAGATGGATCATGTGAGGTTAATTTCCACCAGCAATTTCAATGCTACAGAATCATGGCATTCCCATATACAGTCATGTTGTTGTTGTTGTTTAGTCATTTAGTCGTGTCCGCCTCTTTGTGACCCCCTGGACCAGAGCACGCCAGGCCCTCCTGTCTTCCACTGCCTCCCGCAGTTGGGTCAAACTCATGCTGGTAGCTTCGAGAACACTGACCCACCATCTCATCCTCTCTCGTCCCCTTCTCCTTGTGCCCTCCATCTTTCCCAACATCAGGGTCTTTTCCAGGGAGTCTTCTCTTCTCACGAGGTGGCCAATGTATTGGAGCCTCAGCTTCAGGATCTGTCCTTCCAGTGAGCACTCCGGGCTGATTTCCTTCAGAATGGAGAGGTTAGATCTTCTTGCAGTCATGGGACTCTCAAGAGTCTCCTCCAGCACCAGAATTCAAAAGCATCAATTCTTCGGCGATCAGCCTTCTTTATCGTCCAGCTTTCACTTCCATACATCACTACTGGGAAAACCATAGCTTTTACTATACGGACCTTTATTGGCAAGGTGATGTCTCTACTTTTTAAGATGCTGTCTAGGTTTCTCATCGCCTTTCTCCCAAGGAGCAGGCGCCTTTTAATTTCGTGGCTGCTGTCACCATCTGCTGTGATCATGGAGCCCAAGAAAGTAAAATCTCTCACTGCCTCCATTTCTTGCCTTTCTATTTGCCAGGAGGTGATCTATAACAGCATCTATAACAGTCGTACCTCGGGTTATAGATGCTTCAGGTTGCGTTTTTTCAGGTTACGGACGCGCTGAAACCCGGAAGTACCGGAACGGGTTACTTCCAGGTTTCAGAGGTCGCACATGTGCAGAAGCACTAAGTCGAGATTTGCGGATGCGCAGAAGCGCCGAATCACAACCCGTGCGTGCTGGTTGAGAACGCTGTGGGTTGCGAACATGCCTCCTGCATGGATCACGTTCGCAACCCGAGCGTCCACTGTACTCAAGCTAAGCTAACTGGAAGAATCCAGATGTGAAAATAGAGAGCAGTCCTTTTTGTGGGAGAAGTGGAATTTAATCATGTGGTCAATTATAGGAATGGGTGGAGAACATTTTTTTAATCCCTTTCAATTTTGCAGGCTAGATATCGCTGATCCACTGATACTGAATGGCAACACCTTCAAAATGCAACACCTTTTAGTGTCGATTCATGGGCTGTAAGCTTTCAGTTCCTCAGCAACTATTACATTGCTGGAGGAAGTCATTGGATCTATGCAAAAATGCTAAACTAATAATAGTTGTTTATAATGTTTCTTGGAATGTTGTAAATTGGATATGCAGGATCTGAGAGATGACTGGAACAGAGTCAATGTGTTCCACTTAGCTCAAACAATGGAAAGTTGCTTTAGCATCTATATGGGGTGTTTCTTTAGATTTAACATTGAGAGTGATTTAACAAAAGCTGATGTTCCAGGTATATGGGACTCCATAGAGAGAGGAACAGACTAATTCAGACAGATGTTGGTGATAATAATAATTATTATTATATAATGCTGAAAACCTCTCATTGAGGCAGGTGATGCAGCCAGGTCCTGGGGAGTCTTTTTTTGTGGTTAGAAATGGCTGTTCACATTTATGTTGTTTTTGATAAATCTTTAATATTACAGACTCTCACACACTCTTATATTCCTATGAGGTGGGGACTAACAAATGGACAGCTTAATTGGATCCTGTGAGCCGTTATAGTGGCAAAGAGACATACTGCAAGGCAGGAAGGATACAGTGCTGATTTTGACCAATAAAGTCTGTAACGGCTCAGGACCACAACACCTCAAGTCCCGCCTCTCCCCATATAAACCGTCCCAATCTCTGTGTTCATCCCCGGAGGCCCTTCTTTGAGTGCCTCCTTCATTTGAGGTCCTGAGGGCAGCAACAGGAGAAAGGGCCTTTTCTGCAGTGGCTCCCCATCTGTGGAATGGCCTCCCCAGGGAGGCTTGCCTGGAACCTTCAATTATGCACCTTTAGGCACCTGGTAAAAATGTTCCTGTTCAATCAGGCTTTTGGCTGATGGACATCCAATGCCCTTTCAAAATGTGTTATGGGGGGGGTTATTGATTTCTTTCTTTGGTTTAATTAGTGGTACCTTAGTTCTCAAATGCCTTGGTACTCAAACACTGCAAACCCGGAAGTCACGTGTTCCAGTTTGCGAACTTTTTTCGAAAGCTGTCCTCCGTTTTGAGTGCTACACTTCCGTTTTGAATGTTACACTGAGGTCTGTCTGTCTGTTTTTGCTATTGCTAATTTTTTTTGCTATTTTGCTATTGCTATTTTCTTGCAATTTTGCAGGAGCGGTAGTCTCGTAATCTGGGGAACCGGGTTCGCTTCCCCGCTCCTCCACATGCAGTGCTGGGTGACCTTGGGCTAATTACACTTCTGTGAAGTCTCTCAGCCCCACTCACCTCACAGAGTGTTTGTTGTGGGGGAGGAAGGGAAAGGAGATTGTGAGCCACTTTGAGACTCCTTGCTGTTGTTGTTGTTTAGTCGTTTCCGACTCTTCGTGACCCCATGGACCAGAGCACGCCAGGCACTCCTGTCTTCCAAGACTCCTTAGGGTAGTGATAAAGCGGGATATCAAATCCAAACTCCTCTTCTTCGTTTTTGTGACTATGTGGAACCCAGTTCAGCTACTGATTGTGTGACTGCAGAACATTGTTTATTGCTTTCTTTTTATGGATCAATGCTCTCATTAGTAAAATTCATGTTCAATTGCAGTTTTAGGGGTTGTTTTTAAAAGTCTGGAACGGATTAATCCATTTTGCATTACTTCCTATGGGATAGCGCGCCTTGATTTTGGAACGGACTTCTGGAACGGATTAAATTTGAGAACCAAGGTACCACTGTATTTAGTTGCGTTTTATCTTCTTTTTTTATTCTGTGAAGAAGGGTGGCATATAAATTTAATAAATAAATAAATAATAAACACCCACCACCCAATACTCACTGCCCTTCCTTCCTTCCTATGTCTGAACGGGTGGCTTTTAACTGCCGGGATGAGCACTGTATCGGTGACTGGCACTTTGTTCTTGCCATGTTTTAAATTTCTGCATGCTTTTTAACAGCTGTAAGCCGCTGCCAGACGCTTTGTGTATTTTAAAATTATTATTTCTTGAATTTCTACACCACCTTCACCCGAGGATAGCAAGGCGGTTTACGATATAAGAACACAAAAATTCGCACCACAAAATTAGCAGCCACAAATGATCTATTTACTTGATGGGGGGGCAGCTCTTGGCCCCCCTTTTTCAGGCCGCTTTCCCAACTCCCCTCCTGGGCAGAGCTGCCAACCGTCCCTTATTTGGTGGGAAAGTCCCTTATCCCAGCGCCGTGTCCCGCTGCTGTCCCTTATTGATGGATGTCCCTTAAATTTCCCAGGTTTAAAAGGAAGCAGCTCCTCTCCCTCCCTCCCTGCCGGCCAGGGAGGAGGGAGGCTATGGTGGTAGACTAGCATAGATAGTCTGATCTGCGGGTCTACTTCGGGCGCTATTCCCCCCCTTCTTCCCACCCCGCCTGAGAGCTGCAGATGGAGCACAGGAGAAAAGATACAGAACTGCAGCAGCATCTTCGTAGCTTGGACTTTGTTTTGCGCTAAAAGTGGTTGCTGCTTGTAGTTATTTAATGGCAGTGTTTCATCGGCTGGTGTCTTGAGCAGCAACCTCTGGAAACGAAGGGCTAAAAACCATAGAATCATAGAGTTGGAAGAGACCACAAGGGCCATCGAGTCCAAGCCCCTGCCAAGCAGGAAACACCATCAGAGCACTCCTGACATATGGTTGTCAAGCCTCTGCTTAAAGACCTCCAAAGAAGGAGACTCCACCACACTCCTTGGCAGCAAATTCCACTGTCAAACAGCTCTTACTGTCAGGAAGTTCTTCCTAATGTTTAGGTGGAATCTTCTTTCTTGTAGTTTGGATCCATTGCTCCGTGTCCGCTTCTCTGGAGCAGCAGAAAACAACCTTTCTCCCTCCTCTATGTGACATCCTTTTATATATTTGAACATGGCTATCATATCACCCTTAACCTCCTCTTCTCCAGGCTAAACATGCCCAGCTCCCTTAGCCGTTCCTCATAAGGCATCGTTTCCAGGCCTTTGACCATTTTGGTTGCCCTCCTCTGGACACGTTCCAGTTTGTCAGTGTCCTTCTTGAACTGTGGTGCCCAGAACTGGACACAGTACTCCAGGTGAGGTCTGACCAGAGCAGAATACAGTGGCACTATTACTTCCCTTGATCTAGATGCTATACTCCTATTGAGTATAGCGCTGCTCTCCCAAATTATCTGGTCCCTTTTCACTTTGCATTTCAGCTGATTGTCTAAAATCCCTTATTTTGGCTGCTGGTCCCTTATTTTCAAATCTGTCACTTGACAGCTCTGCTCCTGGGCCTTCCGCCTTCCTCTTCCTCCCGCCTCTCTGCACTGCGCAGGCGCTCTGCGGATTCCCCGCAGGCGGACCCAGGTGGCGGCACACCGCGCATGCGCCTAAGGAAATCCGGGCTTCGAAGATGGCGGCGGCGGCGGCGGACCGCGCGTGCGCGCAGCTTCCTCGTCTCCTCTTCCTCCCCCCTCCCTTTCAAAGGGCGGAGCCTCCTGCCCAGACTCCGCCCCGGCCGGACTCTTTTTTTCCCTTCCTCTCCCGGACAGGTGGGCGGGGCGGAGGCGCCGTCACGTGACTGCCGAAGGCTTCCCAACATGGCGGCCGGGGGAGCCGCTGGCGTCGCTGGCCTGAGGGTGTAAGCGGCGGCCGCCGCGCAGGCCGAGGCCTCCTGGCTCTGCCCTTCCCGGCCCTCGGCCTCCTCCTCCTCGCCCTCGTCGCCCGCCCGGACAGAGAGAGCCGCCCTCGCCCGCCTCGGACGCCCCGCGCCCCTCGCGCGTCCCGCCGCCATGAGGGAAAAGGGCCGCAAGAAGAAGGGCCGCACCTGGGCAGAGGCCGCCCGGACGGTACGCGGGGCGGGGCCCGGGGAGGAGGAAGGGGCAGGCGGGCGGGCGGGCGGGCCAGGCCGGCAGGAGGGGCGGCCCCTCTTCCCTCCCGAGCTCCCCGCCGCACGTGTGAAGGGCTCGCCCGACACGTGTCTGCCCGCCCGCCCGCCCGGCCCTCCTGCTCCAGGCCTCGCGCCGAGAGGAAGGGGAACCCGCCGGTCATCCAGCCCACCCCCGCGTGGGCGCTTCGGAAGGAGCTGTCCGCTTCCCTGCCGTGGCAAGGGGAAAGGGAGAATATTTCGCCCGTGGTGTTGTGCTTAGTGAGGGCTGTGGATCTGATGGTTCCAGAACATCAGGAAATGGCTTTTTTCCCCTCGCGCCCCCCCCCCAAAGTATTTTTATTGTCAGCCCTTGCAGGTTGAGTTGAGGAGCAGTGAAGCTGCCTTCTGAGGTAGCTGCTGTGGAATATCTGTCAGCCCTGTCAATTGTTAGCAATCCCTTAACTTCGCCCTGTCTTTCATGGCACTGAGGTGATTCTGTATCTGAGCTAATTTGAGCTTTTCGGAGGCGCAGTGGCAAATTGCAAAAGTTTGCATCTGACGGTGGTTCTTTGTAGAAAGGGCTCCTGGTGACCACAGTTTGTGTGTAAGGAAATCTGACAGCTGAGATGACTGTGCATTCTGGAACCCTTTACTCATCACATAGTGAAATGGACCAGCAAAAGAAAGCTGCTCCCCAAAACTTAAAAATATATGTCAAAATTACTCACTACTACTGTCTGTTTTTACGCCTCTCATCTTTGCCTAATTTTTGCTCTGAGTCTTGCACCTTTTTGGGCATCTGTTCCCATGAATCAGGTGAAAAGGAGGTTGTCATTAGCTGTGGGTGACATGTAATTCTGTGTTCCCACTCTTGGTGATGGGGTGCCATGAGATGCAATGTGGCCCCCATTTCAAAACAGCCGTCCCTTGTGAGATGCTCTTGAAGGCCAAGCCCACATGTGCAGGCCTCTTTCTCCCCTTGTCTCAGTGATAAAGCACATAGTTTGCATGGGAAAGGTCCCAGAATTAAATGCTTGGCATTTCCTAGCAGGGCTGGGAAATGCTCCTGCCTGGAACCACAGAGAATTGCTATCAGTCAGTACTGAGTTATATGGACCGGTAGTCCAACTAAATAGAAAAAAGATTTCTATGTTCCTTTCCAAGCTGTCAGAACTGTAGTTTGCCTCCATCCTCACTTCTTTCCTCTTCCTAGAACTTCAGTCTTAATGGTCGAACAGCCTGTTCAACCAAAAGCTACTTGCTACTCCGGAAAGCTCTGCTTATGGTAAACATGCATGATGACTACAGCCTCTTAAGCTTCTAAGAGAGCCCATCCTGTCTGGAGTTGAAGACTCCAAAGCTCACTGAGGAGTGAGCTCTCAGACTAACTTGCATTAATCCCTGCTGTGTTTGGAACAGTATTTAGCTAGATGCAAGCAAAGACTTAATAACAGCTTTCAGGTACCAGTTAACAAGATAGTTCTCCAGCAGGCACCAAAATATCTCACGCTGTTTCTGGGCAGGACTGCTCTTAATGTCATCAGTTTTTAAAATTCAGGGTAACCAGAAGAAAGAACTAATTAACTAAAAATGTTAAGTGGGCAGACTCTTTGTCTGTCAGTGAAATGCCCATCTTTTCCAGCACCTTCATCTGAGTAAACAAAAACACAAGCATCCATAGTTCTGTTTTATAAAAACCAGGTCCAGGCAACATGCAGGATGTTTCTGTCACCTGGGTGGGTCAGGGTGCATCGCAGTGCAAATTAGTTCCTGGAATTGACAAACCTCTGTTCCCAGAAGGTTCATTATGGATGTTTTAATAGTTCTGGAGGTCTGCTTGTGCACCTGAGTCATTCTGGAATTCAGTGTCATTAGTAGTAGAAAACAGAAAGGAAAAATGGTTCACTAAGTTGTTGGTATGTACTGTTGTCAATTGAATCATCTGTAGAAAATCACAGCCCACATAATAAAACTGTTCCCGTGACTTTTTTATATATATAGAAAAGAAGGGGAGAATGTAATAGAGGTGTGTAAAATGATGCATGATGTGGATTGAGAGTAGTTCTTATCTCTCAAAGTGCCAGAATCCTGGTCATGCAATGAAGCTGAATGATGAGTGATTCAGGATGGACAAAAGGAAGCACTGCTTGACTCAGAGTGTAATTAAACAGTGAGAGTCACTAATGCAAGGTGTGTTGGTAGTGACCACAGTCTTAATGGCTTAAAAAGGGTCTTGGACAAATTCATGGCTATTAGTCAAGATGGCTCTATCCTACCTCCAGAATCAGAGGCATCTCAGTCATAGAGAATCACAGCAGGAGAGGGCTTCTCATCTGGTTGGCCACTGGCAGCAGAGTCAGAATAGAATGCTGGACTAAATAGGCCATCGGTTTCATCTGGTAGGCCTTTTCCTTGGGTCTCATGAGGGGCAAATCCTTTTATTTTTATTTACATATAGTGAAAAGGAGGGCATACATTTTTAAAATATGTCTCAAAGCAGCTTACATTTTTTAAAAGCATAATAATTTTATTATTTCTATACCCCACCCATCTGGCTGGGTTGCCCACATTTAAAAACATGCAATATACAGTGTTTAAAATGGATAAAAACTTAAGAGTATAACATTGGAACTGCACATGGAAACCATGGAGGGAGGAAGTTTAGACAGATAGCTGAAGGTAACTAAAATTTGTATGTATTAAAATTTTGGAAATTTAAGATAAAATAGAACTTCATCTATGGTGCAAAGGCTTCTTGAAATAAAACCATTTTAATCTGAAATCTGAGACTCAGCAGGGATGTCGCCTGCCTGATTTCTAATGGAACTTGTTTCTGAGTAAACCTGCAGGAGCTTCTGTCTGAAGAAGTGTGCATGCACACGAAAGCTTACTGGACAATTTTTAAATTTATTTTGACTGCGTCAGACCAATATGGCTACCTACCTGAATGCAGAAGCTTCCGTCATGGGAATAGACATCAGAGAACCACGGCCTTAAAAGGTTCCAGTGTGAAAGCAACAACTCCCAGCCTCACCTTCCTTGTGCCGTTGTTAGGAACAAGTGGTAGGAAGGGATGCACAAAGAGTTACTGTGATGTAACGGACTGTCCTTAAGCTGTTGATGCTGTGCTTGGAGTTTTAAAAAAATGTTTTGATGTGCATGCGGATTATTTTTAAAGGTGACAAGAGCAGGCAGATGCTGAGGGTTGTATCTAGCGAAGTCCTTCCATTCACTTGTGCAGGAGACGTTCCTTGCCCTGTGCACTCCCTCCAAATGTGTTCTGCCCCCCCCACAACACTCTGAAACAGATAGGGAGCGGAGGTTTCGTTGGACTAGCAGAAGTCCTTGCGCAAATGGGATGACTTTGTTGGATGCAGCCCTGAATGTCATAATACTGAGCCCAATTCAAGGTGTGAGTGGTGAAATACAAAGCCCTAAACAGCTTAGGGACCAAGTACTTAAAGGAATGCCTCCACAATCCCTCCTTCCCTTTGGGGTTGGGGTTGGGGCTGGCAGGGGAGGCCCTGCTCATGTTCCCATGGACAGGTATGGCCTATAGACTGGTGACTTGAGACAGGGACTTCTTTGTGGTGGCACCTTGATTGTGGAACTCCCCCCCTCCCTGGGAAATGCAGCTGTTTCCCATGTTGTCAGTTTTTAGATGTCGGCCACACTTGCTTGCCTGGGCTTTTGGGAGATATATTTGCTTTAAGTCTAGCACTGTTAGCATTGTACTTTTTGTGCTATGCTGTTTTCAGCTTTGATTATTGTGTGTAAATGGTTTGTTTTCATTATGTTGTACAGTACCCTGTGCTCCTTCAGGAGGAAAGGGTTGTAGTATATAAATACAATAATATCAAACAAAACTGGCTTTTGTGTATGGTTGTTGTTGCTGCTGCTGCCTCTTTATGTGGTGATGTGTTGCCAGGCTGCCTCTTCAGCGGCTTGACAAGTTTTGCCATAGTTTTGTAAGTTGCGCTATTCACTGTGTTGGTTAAACAGCACTGCAGGACACCCCTCCAGGATTAGCTTGGCTTTTTAGGTTGATAAGCATTGTCAGCAGAGGCAGTCTTGAAAAGTTTACTGTGGGTGGAGAAAAGTGGCATTTAAGCTTGTGTTCCCTCACAGCTGCTGAACCCAGTCGCCAGTTCTGTCTCCTTCGCTGGAAATGAGTTTTGGCTAGAAGACCACCATCTCAAATGTTGCATCTGATGACTTCTAGGTTTCCTCTTTTGTTGAACTCTGACTTCTTCTTCTTCTTCATCATCATCGTCATATTTATGTGTGTGTATTTTCAGATTTAAAAAGAGCAGAGCTTTTTCTCTAGTCTTTCTGTGGCATATATGCTTGGGTTCTGGGATGTTGCAGTAGATTGGTGCGATGAGTTCCTTGAACTGAAACCTTGTAGTGCTTCTGTGCAGACAGAGCTTTAAGCGCACATCCATCTTACATTGACAGTATCATGACACTTGAGTGTGTGGCTTCCTTTGGGGGAATCTGCCATATGTTGCATTTTTTCACGTGGGATATTGTGGTGTCGCATAGAGTGCCAGGCTAGGACTGAGGCTCTCTCCCTCCCCCGCTAAAACCTCAGAGAATAATATAATAATAATATTTTATTATTTATACCCTGTCCATCTGGCTGGATTTCCATGCCAGATCATGTAGAACCACCTTCTTGAGGCAAACATGGTGGCTTCATTGACAGTCCTCACTCCTGGACACTTTAGACAGGTTTAGTGGGGTTGCTGCTTTTTCTTCCTTTTTAAAAAACAAAACAAACATGTGTTCAGTATTTCTTATTATGTTTGCATATTGCCCTTCCTCCAAAAAGAGCCCAGGGTGGTGCACAACACAACAACATATCAGTCTGTTTACAGCAAGAGATAAAACATCTAAAAACCAGCAGAGCGAAAATAAACAATACAGCACAATACTGGAACTGCTAGGTTCAGATTGGCTCCATCTCCCCGAAGGCTGATTGAACCAACATGTTTTGTCTTCACATCTCAGAGGGAGCGAAATGAGGGGTAGCCTTACCTTCCCAGGAAGGGAATTCAACCCAGTCTAGGTGTGTGTGCCTTGTGCCTCTGAACATTTGCAGAGTTTCTTTTGCTAGCGGAAAAACCTTCATAAGAAAAGGTATGGGGACTATTCTTTGCCTCTGCCCCAGCCAGCGATCCTGGTATGCAGTGTCCCCAAGGACCTAGAGGGGCTTGAGTGGGATGGTAGCCCATAGAACGTGTGGGGAAATGCTAGCTAGCAGCCCATAAGCTCTGCCACTGAAGCTTCATGCTTGGTGTGTCCAGTAGGAGAAGTTAGGCCATGTGGGTTAACTAGGAGGGGAAAGGGGTGGGAACTCTCTGGGGCATCATGGCTGGGGGGAAATGGCAGAAACCTGACTTTCCCAAATGAGAAACCCTGTTGTATCTCAATCCCTTCTCCGAATGGAAGGGACCCTTCCGTTTGCAGGAGGGCAACTCTGGATCCAACCCATTGTGTTGGTTGTAGTGATTTTATGCTAAATCTTCATTACATATCTTTAGGCGCCCAGCAAAAACATTTCTCTTCAACCAGGCATTTGGCTGATTAACGTTCTATGGCTTTTTCAATGTATCTGAGGGAGGGGAGGGGGTTATTGTTTTGTTTATCTTTTATTATGTACTTGGTGTTTTCATAATTGTGTTTTTATGTTGTGAACCGCCCTGTGATCTTCAGATCAAAGGCAGTATACAAATTTAATAAACAACAACAACAAATCTAATATGATGATGAATGGTGAGAAATTTCCTGCATTGATTAGATTGGTTGGATTAGATGCCCTTCAAAGCCCCCTCGACTTCTATGAGTTTATGATATTATTATTATTATTTATACCCCGCCCATCTGGCTGAGTTTCCCCAGCCACTCTGGGCGGCTCCCAATTGAGTGTTAAAAACAATACAGCATTAAATATTAAAAACTTCCCTAAATAAATAACACTCTCTTCCTGATTGAGGATCGAAAAGGAGAACTTGGTGGCCAAAAATGGAAATACATTTTAAACTCCTCTGATCTGAGCAAGTGTGCTTAAGCAAGTTTGCTTCCTCCCTCCTTCCTTCTTTTTCTTCTACCCCCCCCCCCCCCCTTTTTCCTTTTTGGCTGTTTCCAAGGCGAAACAGCTACTATTAACTTTGGAGCTGGTTTTTCACACGTCTGTTGACAATACCAGTGTTCAGATCCTTAAATCTTCCTGCAGGCATGGATTTGTCACTAGGTGGCTCTTAATTTGATGTTGCTTTGCTGCCTCTCCTGAGCAACTCACTGGCTGCTGCTGCCGCCTCCCTTCTGCTTTCTGCAGGTTAGCTAGTTGAGTAAAAGGGAACACTGTGTGTTTGTATTTCTGTAAAATAAAATAGACAGCAGGCAGAATGCAGACGCACGTGATCTCTAATTACCTGGCTGCTTCTCCTTCCCTCATGACCCCAATTCTAATTAAAGCCTTGAACAGCATTTGGCTAATTGGATGAGTCAGAGGAGCAGTAATCTGGGTCAAGTCCTCCTCAAACCTGTCCCTCTTTTCCCACCGCTGGCTTCCCCTGCGTTGTTTCTAGGCAGTGATGTGCAATTCCTGGAAAATTTTGAATGGTGGCCATTTTTCCAGGGTAATTTGCATCAGAAAATTTCTATGGAAACTTCTCTGATGCCCTGAAAAGTGATCTAATTTAGCATATCTATTTTATTTGCGTCTTGTAAACACTTCAAAACATCCAAGCTTGTTTAATACCGTATTTGCAGTTCATTGCTTTTAATGCATTTAACTAAATGGAAGATTTTCCATGGGTGGGGGAGCGTTGGAAGAAATTTCTATCCCTTATCACTGCTTCCATGGAAGTGAGAGCTGGACCATAAAGAAGGCTGATAGCCGAAGAATTGATGCTTTTGAATTGTGGTGCTGGAGGAGACTCTTGAGAGTCCCATGGACTGCAAGAAGATCAAACGCATCCATTCTGAAGGAAATCAGCCCTGAGTGCTCACTGGAAGGACAGATCGTGAAGCTGAGACTCCAATACTTTGGCCACCTCATGAGAAGAGAAGACTCCCTGGAAAAGACCCTGATGTTGGGAAAGATGGAGGGCACAAGGAGAAGGGGACGGCAGAGGACGAGATGGTGGGACAGTGTTCTCGAAGCTACCAGCATGAGTCTGACCAAACTGCGGGAGGCAGTGGAAGACAGGAGTGCCTGGTGTGCTCTGGTCCAGGGGGTCACAAAGAGGTGGACACGACTAAACAACTAAACAACAACAACAACATCACTGCTTCCAGGTGAAAATAACACTTCTTGTCAACGACAGTTGCTGCTATTACAGAATCCTTTAAAAAAGTAGGAAGATGAGATCCACTGCAGTTATTAAGCCAATTCTCACAATTCCTTTCAGGTGCAAGACTCTCTGTGAGACACCCCTTCCCCCAGATTATTTGTTGGGCAAGATGGTCTTGCTAAAGGGGCCATACGTCATCATTTTCTCCATGTCTTTTCAGCTATGATGCAATGTGAAAGACTATTGGGTTTGGAAAACCTGGGTTGAAATCACAGCTCCATTGTCTGCAAAAAGTGAGAGTAGTAGCCCTGTTCCGGGTTGTGAGGGAAGGATGCTGGCAGAGTGTCCTTCTCAAGTGCTCTGTTTGTCACAGTCGATTTAGGGCGTGTAATTTGCAAGGCCAATTTTGTGTGTGTTTGCACATGTATGTAGGTAGAATGGCAATTGCAGTTGGCCATCTACTCTTACTGGCTACTCTGAAACAGGAGAATAAGGATAATTCTGCATCTAAAACATCTCCAATAGACACCTGTCCTCAAATAAGATTTCTGATTCCAGCTACTAAGCTTAGGCACCATCTTTCTAATGTTTAACCTAAACTTTGCCTTTCAAGTTTAAAATCGGTTCTCAAGAGCTGTTCTTTCCTACAACATTCTGAGAACACTCCAGGGACTAGAAAGCTGAATATGGATTCAAAGAGCTATTAATCTTTTCTCTAGACCAGACGCATTCTCAAAGGAGTCACTTTCCAGACCATTTGCCATCAACTTGGTTCTCCTCTGAATCCATCCATTAGGCTCTGTGTGCGCTGTGAACAGTATGTTGGCACCTGTCAGTCTCAGGAGACAGTGGGAGAATGCGCCTTCGGAGGTGAAGTCAAACCACTGGAGAGTTACAGCATTTACTGTGCTTGGTGAGACCAGTATGGGAGAGACATGTTTTATTGTAGCTGCAGCAGATAAGGATGTCCAGTTTCACTGTTACAGATGCACCAGGGTGTTTCTTCTCTCTGTGCTTCTCCCAGTGGTCATTCCTCCTCTGGCCACTGCTGTGGATGCACAATCTGTCCGTCTCCAGGCACTGGGGTCGACTGCAAGGGATTCCCACATGGCAGGGTTGATGTTGCCAACCTTCATATCACATTTGCAGACATCTTTGTAATGCAGAGTTGGGCTGCCAGTGGGTCTAGTGTCAGAGGCCAGCTCCCCATAGAGCACGTCCTTGGGGATCCTGCCATCTTCCATTCTGTAGACATGACCAAGCCAGTGTAAACGTTGCTGAGATGGAAGAGCAAACATGCTGAGAACGTGGGCTTGGGAGAGCACATCTTAGTTTGACACTGTCCTGCCATGTGATGCCCAAAATCTTCCTGACAACAGTGCATATGGAAGGCAGACTCTGCTTGTCTCGAAGAGCTGGATGCCCCTCCCTCCCTCTAAGAATGCCATCAACTCTTAGGTATGAGGGAAAGCCCCAGGAAATGATGGAATACCAACGGAAGTGCTGAAAGCGAGCTTCACTCCTTCCCTCATGACACAGCTTCATGGCCTCCTCTTGCAGAACTGGGAACAAGGATCCATGCCAGAAGACATAGGTAACTCCAGCATTGTGACCCTCTACAACAGCAGTTCTCAACCTGTGGGTCCTCAGATGTTGTTGGACTACATCTCCCATCATCCCTGAGCTCTGGCCTTGCTATCTAGGAGTGATGGGAGTTGTAGTTCAACAACATCTGGGGACCCACAGGTTGAGAAAAGCTGCTGTACAAGAACAAAGGCAACTGCCATGACTGTAACAACTACTGTGGGATCGCCTTTCTGAGTGCCATGGGGAAAGCCTTTGCCCATGTAGTTCTCAACAGATTACAGTCACTTGCTGACAGAGTCTATCCCAACTCACAATGCAACTTTAGAGCTCAGAGGTCAACAGTTGACATGATTTTCTCACTTCTGCAGCAGAAATGCCGAGAGCAGAGGCGCCCCTTGTACATCGCCTTTGTAGAGCCAACAAAGGCCTTTGGCCTTGTCAGCCGACAAGGACTCTTCACACTTCTCAACAAGATAGGATGCCCACCTGAGCTCCACAAGATGATTATGTCATCCAGTGAGAAAATGCACAGCACCATCCGGTATGATGGCTCATCTTCAAGACGCCTTCTCTATAAAGACGGGTGTGAAATGGCTGTGGTCTCGCTCCAACTCTCTGGCAGATTCTCTCTCTTGCTCTCATATGCCTTCAGCTCATCTGAAGACGGTGTGTACTTTCATTCAAGGAGTGGCACCTCTCCATGCCAAGACAAAAGTGCGGCAGGTTCTTACCCATGAGATGTTGTTTGCAGATGACGCAGCCTTGACAGCGCACTCCGAGGAAGCTCTACAGAGACTCATCTGCAAGTCTGCACAGAGCAGTTTTAAACAGTGTACTTTATAAATCAGAATGGTGTCCCTCTCTGTGTGGTTCAACTTAGGGCTTCAGTATCCTTCAATGCATTGTGTGAGACTTAACAATATTGCTGTTGCATTGCTATGAGCAGAGCTAGCAGTAATAACTTATTCTACTGCTTATAGGACTTAGTGTGCTGTTGGTGTTTATGCACAGAGCATAGAAATAGCATTCTCTGTTCAGAGTGTGTGGACTAGGGGTTGGGAATTGCCTGTCTCAAAATCTAATTTGTCTCGTGCAAGGCAGAGGCAATAGGGTGGCAGCAGAGAGAACAGTAACTTTGGGAAGATTGACGTCACAGACTGACCACCGAATCCCAGATCTTAGAATCATAAAGTTGTAGAATGGGAAGGGAAACGAAGGGCCATCTAGTCCAGTCCCTTGCAGTGCATGAATCACAGCTCAAGAATCCCTGACAGATGGCCATCCAGCCTTTGTTGTGAAGACCTCCAACAAAGGAAGAGTCCACAACTTTCCAAGTGAGTCTGGTCCACTGCTGAACAGCTCTTACCGTTGGAAAGTTCTTACTGATGTTTAGTTGACATCTTTCCGGTAACTTGAAGCCGTTGGTTCAGGTCCTCCTCTCTGGAGCAAGAGGAAGCAAGCTTTCTCCATCTTCCATGTGACAGCCCTTGAGATATTTGAAGATGGCTCTCATATTGTCTCTCAGTCTCCTCTTTTCTAGCAGAGCAAGAGAGGATTAAGCCCACCTGCTTTTCAAGATAGCACATCAAATCCATGAGGGTCACAGTTCTGCCAATCTGTGATGTATCTAACTTCAGGTGGAGAAAGACACGTGGTTGTACCAATCCAGACTGCTCTCCAAAGCAAAGAGGCATATCGAAAATCTGTGACAATTCAACTGTCAACTAGGCTTATAGCAGGAAATGGCTTGCTTGAATGCTGCTCTCCATCTCTCTTGGATGGAGTGTGCTGGCACCTCATGTTCCTAGGGTCCCTTAATTGTTTGTTTCTATTGCGCATACTAGATGGCTTTCCTGCTTAATCTGTTTAGTTTGAAGGCGGTAGATGGGAAGAGGAGAAAACAGATGTGTGTGAAACACTTGCAAGGTGTCCTATTGAATGAATCCCCCACTGTCTTGATAGAGGGGCATAAGGAACTCTGGAAGGATGATAACCATAGAGAAGAATGATGAGGACTTGTGGGGCATGCAGTTTCCCCAAGAACACATTCCCCAAATGTCCAAACCATGGAATTGAAGGCAGGGCTTTTAAAAGGGTATCAGTGTGAGTGTGTTGGCAGGTTACGCAGAGGTGAATTTGTCAGAGCGACTTCCTTGTGGTTTTGGGTATTCAGGAAGGCGACTTCTGTCATCCTGGTGGTGGAGTTGCATCATCACTAGGATGACACATTCCAGTCGCCTTCCTGAATTAATGATGAGAGAAGAGCAGACGCTTAAGAAATTGAAAGCAGTTAACCAAGTGCCAAGGCAGGTTGAAGAATGAGGCTGGCTTGGAGGTAGGATTGCAGGAGGCTGAGAGCAAAGCAGTGCAGTTTTGATAAGATCAACAGAAGGTTTTTGAAAGACCCACCATCATACTTAAGCAAATACAATATTGTATGTAAAAGAGTTTCAGGTCTAATACAGCCACAGATTGGGATAAAGATCTCAGCTTCAAAGGCTTGTTGAGAAAGGAAATTCTTCAGTAGGCACTGAAAAGTCAATTTGAATGGTGCCTGCCTGATTTGTTGTACTGCGGAAGGCGTTCCAGAGGGCACTAAAGGCCCAGTTCAGGCACCTCAGTAGATCAGACCTCTTGATGTTGAGGTGGCACCTGCAGGGTGGATGGGACAATCTTTTAGGTATCCTGGTCCCAATTGGTATAGGGCTTTGTAAGCTAGTTCCAGTATCTTAATCTTAGCCAAGTGGGTGATTGGCAGCCAGTGCAATTTTTCCAACCATGACATCATACGGTGAGAATAGTCTGCTCCATTTTTACCTGCTGCAGGTTGTGGGCCAACCTTGTGGGCTGCACCACCCTGTGTGAGGCTCCTGCTTCCAGCGGGCAGTTTTCCTGTTGTGGGCAGAGTTCTGCAGCCTGGCTCCAGGCTTCTCCTAAAAGCCTTGCAGCATTCAGAAAGGAAGTTCCCAGGAAGAGTTAGAGATACCATGGCAATTGAGGCCAGCTGGTCAAGTCATTTTTTGGATCTTTGTTTGTTTGCCATGACCATTCGCAGTAATGCTCTCTTGGTCGTTCTCTATGCCAGAAGGGCTGTGCCCGCTTTAGACAGGTTCCACTTCACTTTCTGGGGCAGCTTTGTATTTCAACACCAGTGTGACGGCAATAGGGAGTCAAAAGAATTGCTTGCAGGTGGCTGCACAGAGAATTTGAGGCAGGCAAGAAAATGGGCTGGCAGCCAGCACAGAACCAAGTGGGTCTGTCATGGGGGGGGGGAGAGCCCTCTCCCCTCCCTGCATAGAAGTACAGCCGGCTGTGTGTTAGAAGAGAGAGTGGCAGAGCCCTCTGCCCCTTCGCAAGCCAATTGGGTTCCCCCCCCCCGCTGCCTTGTTTACTTGTTTACAAGGCTAATCTAGGGCACTGTTTTTAATTGAGAAAACAACGTGCTGAGTTGGATATTCTCCATTCCGGGCATTGCAGCAACGTTAAGCGAAGGTGCTGGCGGTCCAAGTTGGCCTCGGATCTCAACCCCTTTAGTGGGAAGTTGCTGACACGTAGATATGCGTGGCGTCTGTGCATTGGCATCTGCCTTGCCCATCCCTCCCCCTTGAACTCTCTCCTTGGCATCAGCCCTGTTCCCCGAAATTGTTTTGCATCTAGTGGTTTTGATCCCATGCCCGGTGTCCTGTCCATTCAGGACTGCTGGCAGCAGTTTCCCATCACTCTGCGGAGTCAACACAGTGGGAATTTGAGAAGCCTTTGTATGCAAAGAATGTGCTTCCTTAGTCATCCAGGCCTTTGCGTGTGCTGCTACGGAATGGTGTTGCGCGGTGGGTCATGAGGTGGAAACACAGCAACGCTTTGCAAGGGGGTAGAGCAGGCAGTTGCACCCCCACAGTGCCTTTCGGCATCTGTACTTCCGAAAACCCCCACCTCTCGTGCTGTTGAAAGAAGCGAAGTTACCAGGCACAAGCTTTCCCTTTTATTAGAACATTTATACGCAGACTCCCTTGGGAGACGTTGGACGAGAAACTATCATTGAGCATGTTTCAGTAAAGTTGTTTATGGTCTTGGTTAGAGAGGGCCTTGCATGGGCTGACTTTGCACCCTGCAACAGGGAAGAGGCTCTGTGGCTTATATCTGCTACGTTCTTGGGAAACGGTGCCTCCCTGGGAGCAATTGCCCTCCCCTTGACCAACAGATACCGGCGCCTGGGCAGGTGGGCAAGGCTGTTCCTGCTGCCTAGTTTTTCTCTCTCGTAGGGCAGAGCTTTCCTTCCTCGTGTCAGTGGCAGTTTTGGTTGTCCTGTTATTGGTAGCATTGCAAAGAGCGTTCCTGTGCCCCTACCAGTCTGATCTGGGACCACTTGCTCACTGTGTGTCTCTAAGGAGGGTAATGGTCAGGTCACGAATGTGAGAGCAAATGAAAAGAGACAGCATTGATTGTCCTCTGGGCGGATTCAGTGATCTTGCAAACATAGAAGATGGATAGGAGAAATTGAAGGGGGTGGGGAGAGAGAGTTAAGTCTAGAGCCGGATTAAATTTATGACATGGCAGCCAGGGGGGGCCTGGTTCTTTAAAATCTCATCCATCATCCCTGACATAGCCAGAGCTTGTATTAACTTCCTTTTTCCTTTACAAACACCCGTCCGTAATAGTGGATACATATGATGGCATCCACACAGGAGGGACAGCAATTATTCATTATATAGAAGCCTGCAGCTGAAATGCTGCAGCTGAGACTCCCATGCATTTCAAAGACTGCTTGCCAATGGCGTTCATGGGCTGCGGAAGAGGGTCTCACCCAGGTGGGCCTTCTCAGCCAGTCATGTCACATTTGTTGGGTAAAATGGTTTGATGTCTTTTGGGGGTCCCCATCTCCAGGCTGCGAGGCGGAATTTAGTTAGGAACTTCGTGTGTCTGTGAAGGGGTGCACCTTATTCCCTAGAAATAATGGAGGGCATGAGACCAGAGACTGTCCCAGACTCCACAGGGTATTTCTGGTTTGCATTTGCAGTCATTAAGCTTCAAAATGTACAGTTTCTGTCAGATGGTGGTGTGGTTGCTCGAGAGCAAACAGGCAAGACTCTGACCTGTCTTTTCCAGGCTTTATTCTTAGTCCAAAACTATTTACAGTGAAGAGCGTCGCAAGTTCATGTCTGGCACAGTTGCTAGCAGAATCTGGGAGTGGCCGGTATTGGACCTCCCCCAGCATAACAGTCGCTTGACCCCCAACCTTCTCCTCCCCTCCCTGTGCCGAAACCTACTGCGCAGGGTGGGTGCTGGCAAAGGGGTACTTCCCTCCCCTCCGGCTTGCTCAGGGTCGGTGTTGAGGCTCTCCCTAGCATCCCCTGGTCCCACCACTTCCTCCCCACTGGAGGTGGGGCTTTCCTCCTCGCCAGAGGAGGAACTGCTTCGCAAGACTTTCAGAGGTTCCCTATAACACAACTGCCCTTCCACCTCTCGCATTTGAGCTGATGGTAGTTCCCTGACAGTTCCCTTAGTCACCCCACTGCAATGAATTATTATTTGGGCGCCATCTCTACTGTATTGTTGTTGTTTAGTTGTTTAGTCGTGTCTGCCTCTTCGTGACCCCCTGGACCAGAGCACGCCAGGCCCTCCTGTTTGGTCAGACTCATGCTGGTAGCTTCGAGAACACTGTCCCACCATCTCGTCCTCCGTCGTCCCCTTCTCCTTGGGCCCTCCATGTTTCCCAACATCAGGGTCTTTTCCAGGCAGTCTTCTCTTCTCCTGAGGTGGCCAAAGTCTTGGAGCCTCAGCTTCAGGATCTGTCCTTCCAGTGAGCACTCAGGGCTGATTTCCTTCAGAATGGAGAGGTTTGATCTTCTTGCAGTCCATGGGACTCTCAAGAGTCTCCTCCAGCACCAGAATTCAAAAGCATCCATTCTTTGGCGATCAGCCTTCTTTATGGTCCAGCTCTCACTTCCATACATCACCACCGTTTAATTGTTGTTGTTTAGTCGTTTAGTCGTGTCCGACTCTTCGTGACCCCATGGACCAGAGCACGCCAGGCACTTCTGTCCTCCACTGCCTCCCGCAGTTTGATCAAACTCATGCTGGTAGCTTCAAGAACACCATTCAACCATCTCGTCCTCTGTTGTCCCCTTCTCCTTGTGCCCTCCATCTTTCCCAACATCAGGGTCTTTTCCAGGGAGTCTTCTCTTCTCCTGAGGTGGCCAAAGTCTTGGAGCCTCAGCTTCAGGATCTGTCCTTCCAGTGAGCACTACTGTATAGGCTACTCTAATGGGGAGGCCTGATCCAGCTGTGCATGGCTCCCAGTTTGGTGTGTGAGGCCTCTCCCCACAAACCACAACCACCAGTCACATCAGGGATGGGGCAGGTATGGACACAGCTACAAGGGAAGAGTGAGCTCCCAATGGTTCCTTTGCCAGCTGGGCCCCCTGATGAGTGCTGGCAGGGAGCCCCGTTGGGATGGGCTTCCCTAGAAGCTCCCTAGAGCAGCCAAGGGCCTTGCATTCTCCTTTCTGCAGAGGAAGAAGCAGTTTATAGCATCCCCCCGCCCCCGCTTCTGCAACATCCTTTGAAGGTGGGCGGTTGATTGAGTTGACTTGGGTAGGGGAGATGGAATTGGGGATCTGGTTCACTGAGGTCCAGCTCCGAGGGCCTTTTGGCGGTTCTCTCACTGCGAGAAGCCAAGCTACAGGGAACCAGGCAGAGGGCCTTCTCGGTAGTGGCACCCGCCCTGTGGAACCCCCTCCCACCAGATCTCAAAGAGATAAACAGCTACCTAACATTTAGAAGACATCAGGAAAGGTTTTAATGTGTGACATTTTAATGTATTTTTAATCTTTGTTGGAAGCCGCCCAGGGTGGCTGGGGAAACCCAGCCAGATGGGCGGGGTACAAATAATAAATTACTATTACTTTTAGTATTCCGCCACCCCTGCTGTGCAACATGAGCAAACATGAACACAGGATTTCTCTGCCCCTAGAAGCTTAGAATTTAAAGTTGGGCCTTGTAAAGTGAGCAGAAGGAATGAAAAGCAAAGATCAAACGGAATCCGCGGGGAAATGAAACTGGTGTAAGCCCTCTCCTCTCTACTGTAATAGATGGTTCGTTGCAGTTGGGGGGTGGGGGTGGGATACTAAGTGCATCTTGAAAAGAAATTTGAATCAGGCCAGAGAGGTGAACTGGTTGTGCCAGTCGTGTATGTAGGGTCTGAAAAGGTTCCTTGTTTCTCTGTGCTCCCTCCAGGGTCACTCAGATTTGACCATCTGATGGGCCCCTCCTGCTTCTTCGTTTATCCTGCCAACCTTGGGGTGTCCCTCAAGCTGGCAGCCTGGCCATGTGGGAAGTCCCAATGGTTCCTACGTCTGTATTACAAAGTTCCTGCTGCGAAGGAAGTTGCCTGAGGGTGAACAAGTTTGTTAGAATTTCTGATAACTCTTATTTCACATGCCACTTAATATTCAGAATCTCTGAGCGGCGCACATAAAATCTTTGAAGATACACATACAAACCTTTGCGCCCCTGACCTGCTTTTGCGGTATCAGTTTGGAATGTGCTGCACCTGCAGATGTTCCAGCTGCAAATCCCTGTGGTGCTGCGAGTGCAGAAGGGACTCTGTTTTATGTTTCCCTGGGGCAAGAGCATTCTCTGTTGCTCCCCTATCAGTGGTGTCTTGTATGGAAAGCAACTCGACTCCCTGAAAAATAGTAAATGTCTGCAGGACTTTGTTTTGTTTCTTTCAAAGCTTCTGCTTCTCTGAAAGCTGGATGCTTGCAGTTTTAACTTTGCAAAGGATTTTTTGGGTGTTTAGTTTCAGAGGCAGATTTGGGGGAGTGTGACCGGTTTGGGTGCCCTGGCTGCGGAGCCTTGGGGGTGCCAC
This sequence comes from Podarcis pityusensis, assembly GCF_964106645.2. Classification (NCBI taxonomy): domain Eukaryota; kingdom Metazoa; phylum Chordata; class Lepidosauria; order Squamata; family Lacertidae; genus Podarcis; species Podarcis pityusensis. The sequence goes on from NC_138026.1 coordinate 122,407,644, forward strand.
AGGGAACACCACAACTGTGATTTAGAATGGACCATGAGAGATGTGGGGGCACCAACTTCTGGCATTGCACAGGGTGCCACTGAAATTTGAGACTCCGAGGTCCATCACTGTTAGCTTCCTGCATTCTGTAGGCTTTGGTCATTGTTTTGGGGACCCGTGGTCATGCTGGTGATGGGTGGTTTGGGGCAGCTTGAGCTGCTTTGCATTCGGTGCAAACTCAACTAATTGGCTATTTAAAAGAGAGAGAAAAACCTTACTGAATGGGCACTATTGCATATAGCAACATAGTGTAAATGCTCTGCAGCATTTGAATGTATTTTTGTTGAGGATACTTTTGTTCTGGGGGGCTTTCCCAGTGGGATAAATGAATCTGCCATGTCTATATATATATTGTTGTTTTTTAAAAAAATCTGACATTGTGTTCTGTGTTGTTTGTAGCTGTTTTTATTTAATTTTGTACATCACCTTGAGACATGGGGGGAAGGTGATTAATAAATAATGAAGATCATCATAAATAAGAAATTTTTGCCCTGGTTTTCTCCATATGTCTCAAAGCAGCTTTCAAAAAAACGTAGTAGATAATTTTTTTAAAAGCATACAATATACAAAGTTTAAAACATGAACAAAAACCATTCACACAAGGACTTGTGCAGTAGATGTTCCCTGCCCCGTGCACTCCCTCCAAATGTGGGGAGGCCCTGCTCATGTTCCCATGGACAGGTATGGCCTATGGCCTGGTGACTTGAGACAGGGACTTCTTTGTGGTGGCACCCCTCTCCCTTCCTGGGAAATGCAGCTGTTTCCCATATTGTCAGTTTTTAGATGTCAGCCACACTTGCTTGCCTGGGCTTTTGGGAGACGCATTTGCTTTGAGTCTAGCACTGATGGCATTGTGCTTTTTGTGCTATGCTGTTCTCAGCTTTTATTATTGTGTGTAAATTTTATGTCAGCTGACAAATGAACCGATCTACTTCATTACAGTACAAATTAACGGGTAATTAAAACCTTGTGGCCTCCCAGGCTTCAAGCAAGACGCCACCTCGGTGTTCATAGGGAAGAGAGTCGGGTTCTTGCTGTGCGTTGCCCAGTTCCCATGGCTGCCAGCCAGTTGCCCTGGGTGGGGCAGAGCTCAGTCAGGCAAGGGCTGCGTCATGCGTTGTGTTTGCCTGGAATGCTGGCGCTTTGCTGCATGTGGCACCTGCCAGGCTGGATTGGATTTAAATCACAATTTACATCACTAGTCAGTAAGACTTGATTTACATCACTAGCCAGTAAGACTTGATTTAAATCATTTTTTTTACAGAAAGACTCATTCTTGCAAATTTACAACCATATGAAGGTTTCATTTTTGGAATAATAAATTTTCAGAGTAGTTTTTACAGTTATATCAAAAATAACTGATTTGGTTATACTACTACAACTACAACAGCAACAACAATTTATTTCTACCCCGCCCATCTGGCTGGGTTTCTCCAGCCACTCTGGACGGCTTCCAACAAAGATTAAAAATACATTAAAATGTCACACATTAAAAACTTCCCTGAACAGGGCGGCCTTCAGATGTCTTCTAAATGTCAGGTAGTTGTTTATCTCTATGACATCTGATGATAGAAATACGTAGACAGATAATTATGAAATTATTTTGATGTTTAATAAGTTAACTGTTTATATTTGGACAACTTTTCTGCCGTACTTTATTGGAAGAAGAAAAATAATCATTTCCTTAATAACAATTTAAACCATTTATTTAACTAAAACAATAACATTATAGCATATATCCATGTTTATTAACTGATGTGGTTAAACGCTTTTTTAAAAAAAAACCCCACACACCTTAGGCTGAGTTTTAGCACACATGAAAAACTTAAAACAAATCCTTATTTCCTGATGAATAGCCTTTGGACTATATTGTAACTTAAACAGAAAACTATATTTAGAAAGATTTTTCCTCCAAAAGCATTTTATTTTAAAAATCCAATTAAATTTTTTTAAAAATCCAATTTAATTTAAAAAAAACAAACTTGTGGTTTTTTTATAAAAAAAAACATTGATTTTTATCCACCCTGGCACCTGCTCACTGAGCTGACGTTTCGGGGCTCTTTAGCTCAAATATAGAAAAGCGATGAAATACCAACGAAAGAACAATGGCAAGAAAAGTTGATGGAATACGCTGAAATGGCGAAGTTAGCTGAGAGACTCAAAGATAAGGACAACAATGACTTCAAAAAAGATTGGGAACCTTTTATGATGTATATACAGAAACAATGCGTTGAAATGAACTCACTTGCAGGATTCGAGTAATGCACCTAGAATGGACAAATATAAATAGAAAATATAAAAATGAGGTTAAAATGTTAAGAACAGATTGACAAAGTACAACTTTAATTTTAGTACACAAGGCATATAAAATTATAAGCAGAAGAAATTAATATGCTATAAACCAGAAAGGGAAGTTGGGGAAAGTTTTTTTTGGGGGGGGGGTTAACTGAAAATGTAGAATGTAATTTGAATTTTTGATTATGCTAAGACTTTTTGTAAAATCTTAATAAAAATAGTTTTGTTTGTTTTTTTTAAAAAAGAAGAAGTTTTGAGGCTTTTTAGTTAGAGAAAAGGCGAGTAAGATGAAACATGAATGGAGGTTAACAAACCATGCATGTTCTGGAGAAAGTGGATAGAGAAGTTATTTCCCCTCTGTCTCTTTCTTTAAAAAAAAAAATATTAAGAAGAAATGAAGGATCCATAAAAGATAGCATCCAAAACAGTAGTAGAGAGCAGAGCAGTTATGCATTATGATAATAAAATAAGGCATACATCTTGTAGCAAGTTCTTCAGGATAACCACATTTCACAACATGAGGGAGAGAAGGAATTCAGAACCTTGCCATCTTTCCCCTCTCTCATAACTCCAGAATTCGTGGCCATCAAGTGAAGCTTCATGTTGGAAGGTTCAGGACTGACAAAGAGGAGGGAAAATAAAAAAAATCCTTCCAGTAGCACCTTTAAGACCAACTAAGTTAGTTCTTGGTATGAGCTTTCGTGTGCAAGCACACTTCTTCAGATACACATCTGTATCTGAAGATGTGTGCTTGGACACGAAAGCTCATACCAAGAACTAACTTAGTTGGTCTTAAAGGTGCTACTGGAAGGATTTTTTTTATTTTGACTATGGCAGACCAACACGGCTACCTATCTGTAAAGAGGAGGGACTTCTTCAGCCAGCGCATAATGAAACTATGCAGTCTGCTCCCACGAGAGGCTGTGGTGGCCGCCGCTTGGATGGCTTTAAAGGAGGGTTGGAGAGATTCATGGAGGGAGCAAAGGCTGTTCATGGCTTCGAGCCTTGATGGACATGTTGACATCCACTGTCAGAGGCAGCCTGTTTCTGAGTGCCAGTTTTTGGGGAGCACAAGGGGAGAGGTGCTGCCCTCGTGTCATATTTTGGGGCATCTGGTTGGCCCCTGTGAGAGCAGGATCCTGGACTAGACGGATCGTTGTTCTGATCCAGCAGGCTCTTTGTTGTTGTTGTTTAGTTGTTTAGTCGTGTCCGCCTCTTCGTGACCCCCTGGACCAGAGCATGCCAGGCCCTCCTGTCTTCCACTGCCTCCCGCAGTTGGGTCAAACTCATGCTGGTAGCTTTGAGAACACTGTCCCACCATCTCGTCCTCTGTCGTCCCCTTCTCCTTGTGCCCTCCATCTTTCCCAACATCAGGGTCTTTTCCAGGGAGTCTTCTCTTCTCATGAGGTGGCCATAGTATTGGAGTCTCAGCTTCAGGATCTGTCCTTCCAGTGAGCACTCAGGGCTGATTTCCTTCAGAATGGAGAGGTTGATTGGCTCTTCTTGCAGTCCATGGGACTCTCAAGAGTCTCCTCCAGCACCATAATTCAAAAGCATCCATTCTTCGTCGATCCTATATGGTCTTAAATGGTGAGATGGTATCGAGGATAAATGCCCATTGTAAAATGAGTCTCGGTGAGTGGCTTTCTGTGCTGATTCTGGAGCTCATAAGTGGTGTCACTTCTGCATTTTTAAAATCTTAGTCACACCAGTTAGGTGTGTGGTACTAAGTGTGTGTCGCTATCATGTTTCCTGAACAAAATTGGGCAGGCTGCCCCCAGAGTTTACCCGCCATAATAGCTTCAAGGGGAGAGTGGAGATGGGATTCCTGTAGGCATGCTCCTAGCTTAGAAATGGAAAACAGAATGCCTGAAAGTTCCCCACTCCTCTGCCCAAGGCTTGTGCCTGGTTCCTGTTCATCAGCTTGTGCCTGGGGAAACAAACCGTTGGCAGAATTGGGTCCAAATCATTCAGCTGGAGACCAGGTAGGCAGACAACGCCTGGCAGAACCAACGGGTCCTTTTTAACCTTCCCTCTAAATCTGTTTTTTCCAGGTCCTAGAAAAAAATCCCAACACTCCCATGAGCCATAAAGAGATCCTTCAAGTTATCCAGAAAGAAGGATTGAAAGAGATCAGGTGAGTGTTGATTGAGTCACATGGTTATAGCTGCTTTGGGAGTTTTTAAGCACCAATATTGACCTGCTACACTTTCCAGGTCTATTGTGTGTGGAGTGCCATTCAGCTAACACGGCTCCCTTTCGGGGTCATATTAAGTGTTTCACGTATTCACCTCCCAAATAAGTGCACGTTCAAGTATGTTTGCACTTCTCTCAGTGTGCTGATGGCAATCCACAGATCAGCCCGCCCTTAGGCTTGCAGGTTATCCTGCTTAGCATTTTCTGTACATTCTATTTTGTGTGTTGATGCTCACACATGCCAGATAAACACATCAGACACAACACACTACAAAACCACACTCACACAGCAATGCAGTTGAAATAAAGAGGATAAGTCTCATCTGTTTATTGGAAACACCACTTTTAAATTATAACAAGCTGTAAATTATGGCAAAGCAATTATTGTTCCTATTGTACCTTGCCTTGCCAAATTCTGTAAAAGGTTGCTGCTGCACTGTAAATTTCACTTCCTGCTGTGTCTCAAACTAAAAACACTTAATTTAGTTAACTACACTGTCTGCCAAACATTATTTATCCTCTCTCTGTATGTTGGGCCACCTGAAATATATTTCTTAGCAATTGTAATTTTATCAGCTATTGGTAGGATTGGGGTTATTATCCAGTGAGTTCTCTATGTATTCACGTTATTAATTTCTAAAAGCACTGGTTTTTGTTTCATTGGTAATGCATATCCAGTCATCTTCTGTAGGTCTCTTCTAGGTCGAATCTAATTTGTATACAAGGACAGGAACAATAAATGTGTCAGTGACCTGCTGCAACTAACCCACATTTCCACCAAGCTGTATCTGTAGTAGATTTTTCTCAGGTTCACACACATAGCCTTACTTGCACCTTCTATGAGAGAAGTTTCACATTTTGTAATAGCTGTAATTACCCCAGCTTGATGATATTGTACAAGATCTGGGCAAGTCATTCTGCCAAAATATGTTGGCCTAGCTAATTACACTCGGGTTTTGTTCTTCCAGGTCGTTAGTTACCGTATTTTTCGCCCTATAGTACGCACTTTTTCCCCTCCAAAAATGAAGGGGAAATGTGTGTGCGTCCTATGGGGCGAATGCAGGCTTTCGCTGAAGCCTGGAGAGTGAGGGGGGTCGGTGTGCACCGACCCCTCTCGCTCTCCAGGCTTCAGGAAGCTATCCGCCAGCCGTGGGAGACCCAGCTCTCCCATGGCTAGCGGAGACCTTGCCGGCACCCAGAAGCTTGGGGCGCGCTGAGCTCTGCATGCCCCAAGCTTCGGGATTAGCGCAGCGCTCCGCTAGCCGTGGGAGAGCCGCGTGAAGTCGCGCGGCTCTCCCACGGCTAGCGGAGACCTTGCCGGCACCCAGAAGCTTGGGGCATGCTGAGCTCCGCACGCCCCAAGCTTTGGGATTAGTGCAGCGCACCTGGGGGGGAAATAAAATTTTTTCCCTTTATTTCCCCCCCCCCCCAGAAAACTAGGTGCGTCCTATGGGCCGGTGCGTCCTATGGGGCGAAAAATACGGTATGTGCTTAGTTTCTGGCTTGGGAAATGTGGATGGTCATTGGAAAAGTTGGAAAATGTTGCTTTGCTAAATGTTTAAAGAGTTCTCTCTCTCTCTTTCTCTCTCCTCCCCCCTCCACTCTTTTTGGATGTGAATCAATTCCAGAAGGTAAGAACTACTGTTGGTGTACAAATGCCATTGAATTCAGCTAGCGAACATCACTGTTGATTAACTTTAAGCGGCAAGCTTGTTTTGCTCTGAGGCTTAGAAGTGTGTGTGTATGACAATACTATTTAGGTTAAAGGGTTGTTTTCCTGCCTGCCTGGAGCCAGAGCTTGTGGGACGCAGCGGCCAGCTGAATGGTGTGGGAAGGGCTGGTGCGTTCCTGATTAGCGCACGGAACTGCCTTTAGTCCTCCTTGACCTGAGCAGCCGTCTTGGCTTGGGCTGTGGCTTTGCTGAGCAAAAGGAGCTTATTGCGGCTCTTCATTCTGGATGATTTCATCTCTGATTAACATGCCAGACTTCTCTGAGCCATCTTGTGGCTCACTCCAGAATCTCCTGAATGCTGCATTAGACCACAGGCATGCCTGCATGGGAACCACCAGCTGCGCTGCACGAGTGCCAAGCACAAGATGCGTCTGTGGCAGAGAGCAAGTGCCTTACGCCCCGGGGTTCTCTCCCCTGCTGTGGGGCCAGCTGCATAAATTACTGCAAGGCCCATGCTGGTTTGGGAGGTGACGTGCGCAGGCGGAAGCCCCTCTGGACGCACTCGCAGGACCGGAGGCATTTCTTGAGCGCGTCTTCAGTCCCCCAAATAAGCAAAGGGCGAACTTGCCTGGAATGTGGTTGCCAAAAGGTTTAGGCACAGGGTTGTGTTCTTTGGTTTCAGGTGCAAGGAATTGAAAGGACGCAAGCTAAGCAGCAAAAATGAGTCGGCCAAAGCAAATCTTTCACCGATATTGTGGCCTAATGTAAATCAACCAAACTGTATTGTGGGGGTGGAATTCTTCTTAAACCTACAACATTCTAGCCAGTGTTTTTCTTGTTTGATTAAGTGCTTAATCAACCTTTAGCAGATCCTAAACAATAAACATTGCCGTTGCATTTGTGTCTCCAACGGACTTCTGTCCAGTGAAGGCTTAAAGCATTGCATAGAAACAGATCTGCTTTAATTGTTGGTGCTTGTATTAGTTGCCTGCTATCTGTTTACTAAAAACGATAAGAAAGAAAGAGCCAGTATTTTCAAACCATATAAAGAAACACATAAAAACAGCAGCAGAAAAAAGCTGGTTTATTTTAATGGCGATTTGATAAACTGCATTAGAATCAGCTTGCAGTAGTCTAAAACTGAGCTTTGGAGTCTTTATTCTCTGATTGATTATGGACATAAAGCAGACCCTGCTGCTTGCAGCTGATCAAGAAGCCCTGTACCTCGGTCCCAGCCCAGCCCACGCTTATTTAGGGCTACTAGCTATGAGGACCACTCTCTTTATCGATGGTCGGAAACCACCGGAGGGGAGAGAGTTGCTCTTAATGCTTGGGTCCTGCTTGTGGGCTTCTTCCCTTTGGGGCGTCCAGTGGGCCACTGAGAACAGGATGCAGAACTAAATGGGCCCCTCTTGGCCTGACCCAGCAGGCTCCTCTTTTGTTCTTAGGACTAGAGAGGAAACAGCGGAGCAAGGAAATTCCTCCCCGTGCTCTGGGGATGCTATTCTGCTCTGAAGGCCAGAGCAAGTCTCCCTCCTGACCTCAAGACGAAAGGGGCAGGGCAGGAATGCATTGTGTGTGAGCTCTCCATGCAATATATGCCGCAGTATCCTCCCTTTGGGGCTCCTCTTGGTTCAGCTGTTGGGTGCATTTGTTTGCTGTCTCCAAAGCTGCCCTCGAGTGCCTTGTGAGCTCAGTGCTGCTCAGCCTGGCCCGGCTCATGGGGAGACTGGCTCCCATTTGAAGTCATCAGCAGCTGGGCAAGGCCTTGGACAGGGCAGATACGAAGTTTGGCAGCAGCATTACCCTTGTGTGTGCCAGGGGGAGTAACCCTGCCCTTCTCTTTTCAGTGGGACCTCTCCTCTTGCATGCCTGAATGCCATGCTGCACACCAACTCCCGTGGGGACGAGGGCATTTTCTACAAGGTCCCAGGGCGGATGGGCGTTTACACCCTGAAGGTGAGTGAGTCTCCTGCAAGGAATTGGAACTGGGCTGCCATTGGGATCCCATGCACTGCCAGGGTACGCACCGCTCTGTGTGGCTTACGGCCGTCCCTCAAAGCATGGGGGTACTGTTGTCTTGTTTTTGTTTTTATTACTTACTTGTGTTTTTATGTCGTGCTTTATTCTGTGAACCGTCCTGAGATCTTGTGACCAAGGGTAATATATAAATTCAGTATAAATAATAATAATTATAATACAGTGGAACCTCGGGTTACGTACCGTCCTCCTTATGAACGCTTCAGGTTATGAGCTCTGCTGACCCGGAAGTAGGTGTTCCGGGTAGCGAACTTTGCCCTGGGATGCAAGTGGAAGTCGTGTGTCGGTGGCAGTGGGAGGCCCCATTAGCAAAAGCACGCCTCAGGTTAAGAACAGTTTCAGGTTAAGAACAGACCTCCGGAACGAATTAAGTTCATAGGTACCACTGTAATTTTGCATCTTTGTTCCTGGTGTGGGCTTTAAACATCTGGATCATAACCATGGTATTGGCTTGCAGAAATGATTTTTTTGAGCCTGGGCTTTCCCCCTCCGTTGTCCTTACACTAGTTATGCTGCTTAAAGCCACTTGCTTCGCCTTCAGCGGACATGTGTCTAGCATGTGCATATTGGGGTAGTGCTGTCATTAAGATTTTGATCAGGAAGGCTGCGATGGGAGAGCTTGCTAGGGCTCGAAGTTCACTGGCTAAGCAACCTTGTCCAACACACATGGAAAGTTCCCCCCACCCCACCTAGTGAACCTGCCTAAGGGGGTTTGTGACAGGGCAGCGGTGTGGAGAATGGCAGGAGAAAGAGAGCAAGGAAGAACATGGCAGAGGGTGGGGGCTCTGTAATACCTGCCAGCTGTTGTGCCCTTTAAATGGGGGCAGTTCAGTATAGTACAGGTGGATTTGAGGTGGACTCTGGGGGTGGCTGCTTCTTTTAAAAGGTCTGCTCCAGGTCCTCTTACAGAGCTGAGGAGGTGCCTGGGGTTGCTTCATTTACCTGAGATCTTCCTAATTAACCAGAATACCCAGCCAGATGGGCGGGGTATAAATAATAAATTATTTTAATAAATTATTATAATATATTGTGCTCGTCCCCAAAGAATGGCATAGCTTTGGGGCAGCACCTGCAGTGCCAGAGGTTGAATCTAGGACACAGCGTGGGGGGGGGGCTCTTTTTTCTCTGTTGCTTTGACGAGGTTTGTGCCATGCGTGGGGGCAGTGATGGACAGCTTACCTTGGCTTTTGCTGTGAATCATTCCAGGAGCAAACTCGGTAACAACCTGGTTGTGACCTGCCTGAAAATCGGAAACAGGTTTCTCTTTTTTGTTTGAAACCCAGTTTAGCTTGAGGGAGCTTTGGTAGCTGCAGGAGCTGTTGGGCCTGAGCTGGCAAAGCGTCCAAGTAGCTTCTTGATGAGTTGCTTGGGTGCAAAGGTGCTCAGGGCCTGCGGCCTTGAGGAGTTATGCCAAGATACCGGAATGGACCCTGGCAAGAGGTCATGGAGCACACACTTTGCCTGCTGCCCCTTCCAGACTTGACTCACTCCCCTATCCATCCAAAGGGTCTTGGAAGAAGCCGCCTTCTGTGCCTGAGACCCTGGAGGACTGCTGCTGGTGAGGGCTGGCAGCATTCAGGTTCACAAGAAGGCAATATATATATTTATACTGTTGCGTTGGAAAGAATTACTCTGTAGGAGATTCTAGAAGAGAAATCCTGTGTAAACAGGCCATGAGAACTGGGTGGGGAGAAGGAGATTGGACAGGATGGACTACATAATGGGCTGACAGCCAGGTTTTTAAAAGAACATAAAAAAGAGAATGGTTTCGTCTATGTGCGCTGTGGAATCCCATTTCTTGGAAGGAGGCTGGGTGGGTGGGCAGCCAGCCCTCTGTTGGGAATGCCTTGGGGCAAAAGGGAGCCTTGCTGTGGAGTGGCCCTCAGGACCGTAGTCGAGACACAATGCCAACCTGCAATTTCAGGTTCCTGGGGAAAAAGTCTTGCGCAGTTGCCACTAATTTAGAATGTGGCTTGCGTACAATAGGAACCTCCAGGTGGATTATTATGCCCCCTGACTTTTGAGCCAGAGGATGGCGCTTGCGATATTCTTGTCTTTAATTCTCTCTTTCTCTCCCCGCCCACCCACCAACCCCATGGCCCAGTCTTAGTGATTGTTGAACTGACATAGAGATAAACGCACCAAGGTCCGCCTGTTTGTGTTTTGCCTGCAGAAGGATGTTCCAGATGGGCTGAAAGAACTCTCCGAAGGCTCGGAAGAGAGCAGTGACGTGCAGTCAGACTCCCCCAGCTCAGAGAACAGCAGCAGCAGCAGCAGCAGCGACAGGAGCAGCAACAAAGGAGGAAGGAAAAGCCAGTGGCGAAGGAAGGGTAGCTATTCCTGAAGAAACTCACAAGCTGGTTGTCCTCCCCCCACCCCCAGCCTGCTTTGCATGCCGGTTGCTGGGGCCGTTTGCTGTTGCTTGTTGCAACCTGGTCCTGATTGCAAAAGTGGTTTCAGAGGATAACGTAGCCGAGGCCGCTTAGAGTATGGCACTGGTACACAAAGAAGTTCAGGCCTGAGATTGCGTTGGTAACCAGTGAAGTGCTCCAAACGGAAGCCTGAAGCCGTCGAGTGCCATCTGAATATTGTCGCAAATAGAGCTTTGGTCCCTGGCCCTGACAGTCGGGAAATGGCCAAGCTCTCCCTTGCTTTGAATCAATCTTTCTGGAGGTGGGGAGACGCTGGAGTTCACTTTTGGAGAGGAATTGACTCAGTTGAATGTAGCTTTGGGGCGCTTGGGGAAAAGGTTGTTTGCTGTTTGTTTGGAGTTCAGAATTGCCTGCAAGGCTTCTGATTCAGAGGGCATTTCGGATTTCCGGATGTTCACAGACCCTTATATGCAGGGCAGTGGAACTTACAGTCCCAGCGCAGCCCATTGATGGCTCAGTAAACCTCGACACCTTGTTGCCCGCCTTCAGTTAATGAATGGGAGCTGGGGAGACGTGCTGTGTCCCTGGAGTGCCACAGTACATGGGCCTGCTGGGTTGCCCTCATTGTAGTGCAACTACTGCTAGAAATCCTGGACAATAAAGAGCAGGCTGCAAGCTGAAAGGCGTTGCGGGGGCAGGGGGGTGATGTTCAGTTTTCTGTGCAAGGAGCTGGAGGAGCCAGTGACCACCACAACAAGTTACTGCCTTGTTGTTGTTCATGAGAAACACTTGCAAAATGCTCTTGCTAGTGAAGAGCACCACTTAGTAGCTGAATAAATGATTTGTGAGCCGTGAATCATATAGCGGTATCTGCATGTGTGTTCAGCCAGGAAAGTTCGCACAGTGACTTAGGGCAAGTACCCATCTCTTGCTCTGTGGTGTAGGAGACGGGACTTCTCACACTTGGTAGACCTCCCCAGGTCGAAAAACACCGTTGTAAGACCTCCCCATGTAGGAGAGGCAGCGAAAGGCTGCAGCAGTTGTTCCAGCGCCACTGAAGCTCTGTTGCAGCAGGGGGGAGGCATGCAACAAGTTGCCAAATGAGAATTGGCTGGTACTTGCTGCTTTGATGAGGGGCAGTTCAGAGTTGTACTAGATGTGTAATCAGGGGGAAAGTTGAATAGTGCACATTTCTAGGAAATGTGGAGAGTCTTCCATGCTGAACTGTGAATCATTTCTGTAAAATCTGATGTGGCTAATCCCTGTTGGGAATGTAACATGAGCAAACTGAGACGGGAAAAGCTTGGGAGAGCCAGATTGCAGCTGAGTCATCATCCCTCTTGGATTTTGAAATTACCGTATTTTTTGCTCTATAAGACTCACTTTTTCTCTCCTAAAAAGTAAGGGGAAATGTGTGTGCGTCTTATGGAGCGAATGCAGGCTGCGCAGCTATCCCAGAAGCCAGAACAGCAAGAGGGATCACTGCTTTCATTGTGCAGCGATCCCTCTTGTTGTTCTGGCTTCTGAGATTCAGAATATTTTTTTTCTTCTTTTCCTCCTCCAAAAACTAGGTGTGTCTTATGGTCTGGTGCGTCTTATAGAGCAAAAAATACGGTATGTTGAGATTAGCTTCTTATCAAGCTTGTCATCCTCAAGGCTAACTGGTGCGACTGTCTGTCTGCGTTTGCTAGAAGAGATAGGAGCTTGTGAAGGTCAAGTATCGTCTGGGTTCACAACAATGAATCTGTGCTGAGCTGGTGTACCGATAGCAGTTGAGGCCTTGAAATGCGAGGCAGCAAGTCTCTGGCCCATGCTTTGTTCAAGCAACGGCAGGGTCTTCAGCAAGCCAATAATGGGCTATATAATAAGATAAATTTAATAAGCCCCCTCCCTCAGTAATGTAATACAGTGGTTCCTCGCGTTATAGACGCTTCAGGTTACAGACTCTGCTAACCCAGAAATAGTACCTCGGGTTGAGAACTTTGCTTCAGGATGAAGACAGAAATCGCGTGGCGGCAGCGGGAGGCCCCATTAGCTAAAGTGGTGCTTCAGGTTAAGAACAGTTTCAGATTAAGAACAGACCTCCAGAACGAATTAAGTACTTAACCCAAGGTACCACTGTACAGAGATTACGGCACTGGTCTACTTTGCATAGTTGTTGTAAAGATGACTGAGACCGCGGCATGAAGTACATTGATCACTTTTTTGAGAGGCTGTGCTTTGCAACTCAAGGGCAATAACTGAGTGTGCATGATGTTGCTTATTCACAATTCTTCTATGCTTCTCCTGCCTGTGACCATAACCACGTGTTGCTGCCATAGCAGAGCTGCGGTAAAGAATAAAAGAGCAGCCCAGACCTTTCCTGTAGCAAAAAGCAGCAGTTGAAAGAGGGTAGGTCCCTGCAGCTCATGGAGGTGCCTGTTTCTACCTTGTTGTAATGAATGGTGACGATCCAGAGGACGTCGACTGCCTAGATGCCTGCTCAGGACCATAAGAACTGGCCTAACCCTGTTCCATGAGCTCTGTGTTTTCAGCAGTGCTGTTTTTCGTCCATATGAAACGGCTCGTCAAGATGGCCCAGTGCCCTTTTGCTCACTAAGCCTCTGGGAGCAGCCGGCTTGCTTGCAAACCAGTATCTGAAGCAGTGGGTGGGTGAGGGTTAAGCAAAAGGAAGCTGGATCCTGGCGAGGCAGAGGCAGTGCTGATCTGTTTGCGCTTTGAAGAGCGGATGATTGCCCCATCTTGGCAGTTGTGGAACCTGGGGCTGCTTCTGGGTGAACGGAAGGTGGTTGTGATCAGGGCCCCCTCTTCCCAGCTGAGGTCATGCTGTTCCCATTCTCTTCCTCTTACTGCTGAGAGATCTTCTCCTTCTTATACTATCCCCACTTCCATAGCCTTCAGGGTGTACTGCTGTCTTAAGCTTGCTGTGAGGTTGGTGTTGAAGACGGCTTTCAAGCTATCCTGGTGCAGGGGCATCCCAGGAGGTGAGAGCTTGTTTAGCCATGGGCTGGATCCCAGGAGCTCCTTTCTCCAAATCAGGCACCTTGTTCTTGCCTTGTTAATACTCTGGACCCCACGATACCTCTGAGGTGGCCTCCCTTGTACAGTCATACCTCGGGTTGAGGTAGCTTCAGGTTGAGCATTTTCAGATTGCGCTCCATGGCGACCCAGAAGTAGTGGAGCGTGTTACTTCCGGGTTTCGCCACTTGCGCAGACGCTCAAAATGACGTCACGCGCATGTGCAGAAGCAGCGAATCACGACCCGCAGACGCGGGTTGCATTTGCTTCAGGATGTGAACGGGGCTCCGGAACAGATCCCGTTCGCATCTAGAGGTACCACTGTCAAGCCATTTCTGCTCTTCTGAGGTTTAGAGGTGTCCCAGAAACACAAGGTGAGGACATCATGAATAAATTGACAAAGGAAATAGCAGAATGGCTTGGAGTGAGGGAAGAAGACTTGATATTGGATATTGACAAAATTTTCAGGATGAAACCAGATGCTAAAAGACCATTTAAGGGGCCAGTGGATTGCCTAGTTTTCCTCAATTCGAGGTTGCTGAAAGATAAGATCTTACAAAAACGAAGAATGGCAATAGATGGAAGTAATATATTAATATACAAGGAAATTCCTAAAAAACAAAATAATTACAAGATATTGACAGATGTGCTGAAATCTAAAGGAATTCTGTTCAAATGGCTATTCCCTGAGGGACTGCCTTTCACATTTAAAGATAGGAGAAGGAACATAAGATCTATAGAAGCGTTAACTTTTAGGAGCAAGGCTTCTGCCACAATTCCCCCAGGTTCTGGAGGCGCCTCCCTGAGGAGCGCATTTCCACTGCAGAAGTACTGTAAAACCCTCTTGACTCTGGGTGACCTTTTGGTGGAAGGTCTCTCCTAATTTAGTATGCTCTACGTTGGATTTTTGATCTGTTTGTGATGCTTAATCTGAGTTGCAAATCATTTTTGCATTTGGCACCTTTTAGACGAAAGGCGAGTGAAAGGCAACTTGATAGAAGTTTATGAAACTATGCCTGGAGAAAGTGGTTAGAGAGTGTTCCTCCCTTTCTCATGAGACTTGGATTCATGGACATCCAGTGATGCTGAAAGCTGGGAAGTTCAGGACAGATAAAGTAAACCTTCACACAGTGTAGTAAACCTGTGGAACTCTTTCCCACAGGAGGCAGCGATGGCCACCAACTTGGATGGCTTTAAAAGAGGATTGGACAAACTCATGGAGGTGGGGAGGGCTATCGGTGGCTACTAGCCAGGATGGCTCTTCTCTGCCTCCACAGTGAACAGAGGCTCAATTGTTCTGAACACCAGTTGCTCAAAACCACAGGAGGGGTGTTGGCTCTTGTACTTCACGGCCTAGGACCCTTGTACCTAGGGGACCGCCTCTCTCGGTCTGCCCCGCGGAGGACCTTAAGGTCCATAAATAGCAACACCCTAGTGGTCCCGGGCCCTAAGGAAATTAGATTAACCTCAACCAGAGCCAGGGCCTTCTCAACACTGGCCCCGGCCTGGTGGAACGCTCTGTCTCATGAGACCAGGCCCCTGCGGGATCTGATTTCTTTCCGCAGGGCCTGTAAGACGGAGTTGTTCCGCCTGGCCTTTGGCTCGGAAGCAACTTGATCCCCTCCCCCTCTTTCCTTGGCTGGGGAGGGTGGGGTATAAATAAAATTTATTATTATTATTATTCTTATTATTACTCAATTCCTGCCTGCAGGTTTCCCTTTGGGGTTTCTGGTTGGCTACTGTGAGGATGCTGGACTACCTGTGCTGGTGGTCTGATCCTGCAAACTCTTCTTATGTTTTCATATGTTTCTGGTGCTCCAAAAGCTGTGCCATCCCTTTGCACAGACAGCAACTGGGCAGCCTCCGCAGGAGAAAGGCCTCCAGCTGTTCCTTCCTAGCAGAGAGACAGCAGCACACCTGAGCTGTTGGCCAAGGAGGGTGGGGGCAGGCTGCGCTGAGAGCCACTGTGGCCACAGCTTGTTCTTTTCCAGTTGTCAGGCAGATGGTCCACCGAATGATCACGTTGGTTGCTAGTTAATCTCTGTCTTGAATTTTAGCTTCCGTTTTTTTTAATTTTAAAAAAACTTGTATCCTGCTCTTCATCTCATGACCCATTTAAAGGACCTACACCTGTGAGTTTGTGTGCTAATACCCTCCAGCAGCACGATCTAAGCATACTGGTTGGCACAAAGTTTGGAAATGGGTCGCAGAGAAAAGGAGGAAGGTGGATGTTCCTGGTAAGTAATTGTGTCCAACTTCATATTAAAAAACACGCACATCCTTAAGCACTGGGTGCTGGTCAAACAATATACAAAGGGTATGTTATACAGTCATTCCAGTACTTAGTTTGGTGTTTATATCTTGGTGAGATCCTTGGTAGGGGCTTCAGCACCATTAACTGGTCAGTTTCCCCACCTGTGAAGCTTCAGTCTTCCTGCTTAGTGGTTCTCCGGTCTTCCTGTTTTCCTCCTTTACACGCCAGGCAAACTCTTGAGTCCAGGGTTCGGTGTTTCCCTGCAAAAACGGACGGGATCCCAGGTTCCTGGAGCAAAGGAGGAAACAGCAGCTTCTCTTCTTTGTTATTTGTAGGTATTTGGTGTCGTCAGCCGAGGCTGAGGAAACACCGGCTTCTGAATTTGGGCCTTGCCAGGTGAGTAAAGGAGGAACTGGCACTTTCAATGGAAAGGGAGGCTGCATTCTGAGTGCTCGCAGGGCTGCTGCTGCTGCTGCTGCTGCTGTGTTTTGGCATTCATCTGCAAGTTTATAGCAATGTTAAAATATTTAGAACTAGCAGGAAAGGCCTGTCTGTTGAGAACCACCTGCCTCCAGACTTTAAAACTGACTATTTTGCTATGTAAACCAGACTGAAAGCCCTTGAAGCGTCAGAGAGTGGCGTGTTAGGCAGGGAAGCTTGGCCTTCCCAAGTGTGTCTGAGCCAAGGGTTGGGAGAGTCTGTTCTTACCTGTTCCAGTAGAACACCCAGAACATAATGAACAGGTGAGTCTCTCCCATTTGCACAGCGGAAGATGGTGAGAGGTGCTTTAAGCAGCAAGCTCCTTTGGCAGAGACACAAGTGTAAATAAATCACAGAGGCTGCCTCTCAGCCCCACTCTGGTGCTGTAACTGGGAATTGCAATGGATTTTGGTGCAGATCTGATGTTCAGGGAGAGTGTTGCACGCTGCTTAAATGAGTGGCAGGCACAACAGAGCAGATGATTGGCTCGGGAGACGGCTGTTTCGTAGTGCCAGTCCTTCAGTCATAGATTGCCTTGATAAATCTAATGAAGAACAGGGCTTGTGCCTTGCAACCCAGCTTGTGGGAGCACGTGTATGTTCCTACTTGCTTTGGATAGTGAATAAACTGAAGTCTCCATGAGACAAGTTTTCCATAAAGTCCTGCCCTGAAGGGGTCAAGTGCAGGTGATTCTGGGGCCTCCACTGAAAAGACCCTGTATCTCTTGCATGCCAACCTGGCTGGCGCCACTGCCTAGCAGCAGCTGAACCCTCTGGCTGTATCGTGAGCTGACAGAGGACCCCGGGCTCTTCTTAGGAGAACACCTGTTTTCTTTGCAGGGGGGTGAGTGGAAGGACGTAGCAGCTGAGCTGAGTATTTTGTGCCTTGTGGGGAGGAAGGCTGGCCATGGTTAGCTTAGCAGTTCACCCTAATGTGGTTCCACCATTATTCATATACATACAAAACAGGAAGCGCTTTGAGATCATATCAACAACAGACTTCCTTATATGTACAAAAATAAAGTTTCGTGACAGCAATGAGACTGACACTTAAAGCGGAGACAAGCTTCACGTTTGTGGGTCCAGCCAATCCGGAGCCCCCATGAGACGTGTGGGGTGCTGAAAGCCAGCCCTGGCCGGAGCTCTTTTTCTGTGAGAACGAGGAGAAGGTGTCTGTTTTCTCTGTAGGCAACAGCCATGTCCCGAGAGAAGCTTTCTGAAATTCCGTTGCGAGGTAAGGCTGAATGGCCCTGCCTTGCAGAGAAGCCTGGTGGCGGTTTCCACTGCCTGTGACCAGCTGCTTACGTGGCTGTCCACGGAGGGAGGGAGGGAGGAGGGAAGGACAGGGCAGGGAGCCTCCAGGCAGAACAGCTTCCAGGCTTAGGGCTCAGCAAAACTCGTGGCTGCCAGCTATCACTGCAGAGGTCCTGCCCTGCTTTCTGCGCAGCTTCGCCCTAACTCAGCCAAGCATGGGGGGCATTCTGTGGGGCAGGGAATCATCATAATGTCAGAAGAGCCCTGCTGGATCGGACTAGGGGCCTGTCTGGTCCAGCATCCTGTTCTCTCAGTGGCCGACCAGAAGTCTCTAGGAATCCCCGCCAGAGGCCTGGAGTGCAGCGCCAGCAGCAGCGCTCTTCCCTCCTGTGGTCTCCAGCGCCACTTCCGACAGGAAGTGAATTGCTGGCATGGACCCAGGTGTGTCTGCAGTTGGGCTGACTTTGAGAAAGCCACCCAATCACCCTTGTGTCATGAAGAATGAATTCTGCTTGGGAAATGTGGAAGCTCTGGAACTCGGGGGTTTCACTCTGAAGCAAGTTGGCATTTTGTAAGTTGCGCCAGCAGAAATGCTTCCTGTTCACTCTGCCGGCTGCAGGGGGTGTGAGCGCTGCTGTGTCCTGTTTCAGTGGCCACAGCTGCAGAGTCGGCAGCCGCGGGCTTGCAAAACGCTGCCCCCGGAATGACTCTGCTCTGCCTCCACTGTCCGAGGCAGCTATGCTTCTGAATCCCAGTGGCTGGAAAACACAGATGGGGAGAGGGCTCTGGTGCGCAGCTCCTGTTTGGGGGTTTCCCTTTGCCGCTGTGAGAGCAGGAGGCTGGACTAGGTGGGCCATTGGCCATTGGCCAGAAAACATTCTGCTTTATGGAAGCTCAAACATTCTGAGTCATCAGCAGTTAGGACCCCATAGGAGAATAAAGTTTATGAGAATTGAGAATCCCATTAGCTGTGAGTTGGAGGAATTGTGGTGTCTGAAAACCTGTTCAGAGTTAGTAATGGAATGGAAATTACGGAAGCTGTACTTGTACTCAGTTTAACACGGGGTTGAGGCATTGGCCCTTCTGAGGCCCTCCTTGATGTGCCTTCTCCTCAAGAGGTCCGGAGGGTGGCAACACGAGAGCAGGGCCTTTTCTGGAGTGGCTCCCCCTCTGTGGAACGCTCTCCCTGGGGAAGTTCACCGGGCGCCTTCATTATACACCTTCAGGTGCCAGGCAAATACGTTCCTTTTTGAACCAGGTCTTTCGTTGATCTGATTGACATCCTATGCCCTTTTTAAAATTTGGCTCTTATGGGACGGGTGTTATTGGGTTGTTGTTTTTATTCTGATTATATATATTGTGGTTTTTATGTTGATCTTTTCTGTGAACCGCCCTGAGACCTCTGGGTGTAGGGCAGTATATAAATTCAATTAATAATAATAATAATAATAATAATAATAATAATAGCCTGGGCTTCTGAGCAAGGGCAAGTTATATTATAAGCCACTATTAATGGTGGGCAAAGGCCAATGAGAATAAAGGTCTTAGCAAGCGCTTGGGGCCTTATTTCAAAAGGGGAAACATAATAAAAATGCAGCAGTATGACAGAAGTCATAGCAAATGTCTTACACGGAAGAAGACTGGACTTCTTGAAAGGGCACCCAGGGTTGGCTTGGGCAACTCTGCTCCTTTGGCCGGACTTCACAGAGGACCAGGGTGGGCACGTCAAGCATGGGTCACTCAGCCCCAGGCGCTGCCCCCCTTAAGCGCCTCTCTTCAGCATCTTCCTGGGCAAGCAAATCCCGACGATATATTAACAGAATGTTACAGCACACTTATATATTCACCTTTCTGAATTTTCATCATATATTGAAGACCAGAGGGTTGTGATAAAATTAAAAACCATGTCATTGAATGTAATTGCACTTAGATAGAATAAATATATTTAAGGAATCTAATAATGAGGTTTGCCAGAATTATTCAAAAGTACTCCAAGTACCAGAAAAGAGAGATTGCTGCCTTTAACGCTTTCCTATATTTATCCCAGACTGTTATCACAGTTTTGTAGTGCCAGGAGTGCAGTGCTAGATTCCCGCTGCATGTTGCAGGTGGGAGCCTGTATGGATAGGGAGCTGGCAGACCCCTGGGCTCCTCGCTGCCAGACCCTCCAAATGGAGCAGGTAAAGCTGCATGTGAGCAGTCAAGAGATGCTGAAACATACCTTCCCAAATAATATTTTCCTCTGCTAAACCAATTCTGTCACTTCCTGTGACAGGCATCACTCGTGGCTTTGTTGACAGCCCTCCCCAAAAATGTCAGCGCCAACCCTTGAAGCCAGCTGCCTCTTCACCAGGCAGTGGGGGGTGAATGCAAGTTGTTCTTCTGGGATGCTTCTGGTTCATGTTCATGTCTGCAGATCTTGCTCAGCAAAGATTTTGGGAAGATAAGTTTGATGAATAAGTTCCTTAGGCCTTCTGTCAGCCAGATGCAACTGGTCAGTGTCTGTTTTTATTATATTGAGTCATGGGGTGTCCCATTGGCTTCAGAGTCTGACTTTCCCAGATGAGCTTGTTCAAAACAACAGGACTCCTGAAAAGACGATTTCCGAGTCCTAGGTATGTTTTTAAACCCACTGGTGAAGTGTTGGTGTATTTAGAGCAGTTTAACTGGGTCTGTCTACAGACAATAATAACATGTTCCATTCTCCCTGTTTGTGTAATTTGTCCACCAGTCTTTTACCACAGCCTGCTGGGTATTGGGACCTGTGCTTTTTAACTTGCTCCTAAAGGATATAGAGTTAGGAGCGAGTAATGAGGCAGCCAAGTTTGTTGATACCAGATTGTTCAGGAAGGGTAAAAGGATCTCTCCAGACTGGGTGAATGGGCAATAAAATGAATTGCATTTGCCAATGTAAACAAGTATAAAGGGATGCACAATTTGGGGCAGAAAGTCTTAATTTCACTTATATGCTCATGGGGTCTGAACTGGCGGTGACTGACCATGAATGAGATTTTTGGGTCATTGTGGAGAGCTCAGTGAAGATGTCCACCCAGTGTGCAGTGGCTGTTAAAAAGGCAAATTGAAAAGGAATTGAAAATAAAACTGCCAATACTATAATGCCATTAAACAAATCTATGGTGCAGCCACATTTGGAATGGAATATATCAGGGACGTCCAACTTCCAGGAGACTGCGATCTACTCAAACGATTAAAATTTGGCAGTGATCTACCCCTTTGGGGGGGGGTTCAGATCAAAGTTGTTGAGTTTTTTTAGGGAGGTACATCCCATTTGGGGGGGGGTGTTCAGGTCTAATAAATGAAAAAAGGCGCTCAGCGCTAGAACGCTTAGGAGACAGACAGCATCACTGATAAAACTCCTTCTTCCATTCTAGCGATCTAGAGGATGGGGGGAGGTGGGGAGGCTGGATGGAGGAGCCAGCGATCTACCACGATCTACCAAAACCTCCCGGGGATCGTCCAGTAGATCCCGATCGACCTGATGGGCACCCCTGGCATATATAATTCTCGTCGCCTCAACTCAGAAAGGATATTGTAGAGTTGGAAAAGGTTCAGGAAGAAGGTTCATTGTAAGAACAGCTGTGTAACTTTAAGAATTAGTCCCTGAGTTTGCTTGTTTTTCCTCTTCCTTCTTTATCTCCTCTTCCTTTTGTGTTACCTGTTTTAGGCAGGTAAGCCTGCAGGCAGAAGCTGTCTTCTTTTTTCTGGTTTTATGTAAGCCACTTTGGGGTCTTTGGGCCTTGAAAAGTGGGTACAGATGCTGCAGATAAATATAAGCAGCAGAATGAGTGATAGGTTATTTTCCTTTAAAAAGCAACAACCCAAAAAACCCCCAGACATGGGGGCGTGTCAGTTTATTTCAGCCACTGGGGATTTTTCCCAGCAAAGGGTGGGCATTTTAGCTTAGGAGACTTCTGACAACACACCAGCTTGAATTCAGCGCTGAAAACGGTCAGCTCAAATCTCAGCTTCCGAACAGTGGTTTAGAAATGGTTCACAAGGGTTGCTGCTGCCTTTGTTCCTCATTGGGGAATTTGGTATCATCACGGCAGTTGCCATGTGTGGCACAGGTTGAGACTGCTTTCTTCTGTGGCAGCAGCAGGGCTCCAACAACGTATGAACTGCTAATGCAGACATACAGAAACAGAAGCACTCTAGATTCAGAAAGTCTTCTGCAGCCTCTCTCGTGCTCGTCCTTGCCAAAAGTGTGGGGCAAGGGTCTCACTGCATACTGGGAATGAAGGCTGAGAGGCGGAAGGGGAGCCTGTTGTGACAAGAATGTGGTCTGAATGCCGTCCTGCCAGGTCCAAGCCCAGCTCTGTCCGCTGGGGGCACCCAGGGAATGCCACAGTGGGCTCCAGGAAGACGGGTGGGGGCATGATCTTGTGGGGCAAAGCGCTGCCACCAAATCCTCTGAGCTCTCACCACCCTCGGCCACAGCTGTTGCTCTTTGCTCTGGTACTCGAGGGGCAAAGCACATGGATGACCTGCTCTGCGCCAGGGTTAGGCAGCCTTACATCCTCCAGGGGTTGTGGAACTGTGTCTCCCATCATCCTTGACCCTTGGCCTTGCTGGCTGGGGCCGTGAGAGTTGGGAGTCGAAAGCATTGGGAGGGCAGTACCTTGACCATCCCTGTTCTCTGTGCAGAAATTCGGCACATCGAGATTATGTGGGAGAAACTCCGTGGGGCACAACATGAGACCTCCGGGTATAGGGCGGTATATAAATTCAATAAGTGATAATAATAACGTCTCAGAAAATATCCACCTGTCTGTGTTGTTAAGGTGCAGCTCTGTTTGTTTACATTACAGGAAAATTCTCCATTTAGATGGCAGGAATTATATATTTTTTTAGGTATGGTGTTTTGTGGATATTATTCTTACTCTTATGCTATTTATTTGCTGACATTAGGCTCTTGTGCTAGTGGACAGATGATTTGCGATGTTGCGCAACAAAGGAGTCCAGCCCAACGGCTGCACTAGCAGAAACTCACTACACAGCAGGTCATGCCTTCCGTCATGCTGCAAAGTGAACTCGCAACTTGCTTGTGCGTCTTCTTGCACAGTGAAGTATTCTGCTGTCAGAAAACATTTCCCCAGTGGAACGAGCGGATCACCAAGTGACTTAGCACTACATTGGATACAACACATTTTGATGGTTTCATGAATAGCCACACTTACTGTTCACTTGCTATCCTGTGGTCCATTTCGGGAAAGGGCCAGATAAAAAGATGGCGATAATTCTTGTGATTCTCTGGGGCAACTTGGCCATGCGCCTGGGGGGTGGGCGGAGCAGATGGCCTTTTCCCGGCCTTTTGCAGAAGGTGACTTCAGCGTTCAAAACTCCCATTGTTCTAGGCGCGTTTTGCAACAGGGAATTTCATTAATGTGAGCAGTTCCTGAGCTCTGGGCGTAGTGCTGTGCCTAAGATTTAAGATTCAAACTGCCACTGCTGGAAAAAAAGGAGGACCTTTTTCTGCCTCCCCACTGGAGAAGGGACCCTCATAAGAATATTAAGGGGGTGGGCAGGGGAAATATGGCTTTGTGGGATTTTTTTGCAGTCTTCAGATGAGGACTAGACCATGTGAAAAATGAACATAAGATTTTAGCTGCAGTTCATTCATTTTCAGCTTTGTACTCTTGGTATAAAAAAGCACGCCCAGGCACTCCGTTTCAGCGCCCATAACCTCGGTTTAAGGTGCCCTTTAGCTCTTTCCTATCTCAGTTTCTAACTCTGGGTGCCTTGCACTTGGCCTGGGCTGCTGGCTTAACTTCCCTGCGCTGTTTTTCTCTTCCTTTCTCTAGCGTCAGCCAGGCTCCTGCAAGTGGCCTCTCCCCAGCCGGGCTGCCCCTCTCCTTCCATTCCACCAGGTAAAGTCATCTCATCATCTCAGAAGCTCAGCAAAAAGGCGCTCAAGCAGGTGAGTGGAGAAGCGAGGGGAAGGGTTAAAATGGTCCCTGAAATATTCCTCCTGCTTCTGCGTTTCAGGGGCACGGACCTGCCCTTTGCCTTGAGGCCCCAAAGCCTGGTGTGCCTTCCCTCTGCGTGCTCTGAGTCAGGGAGCCAAAGCCCTTTGGTGTGGGGCAAGTGAATAGAGAAAGGTTTTTCTCTGTCTCTCGTAACGCTAGAAGTCATGGACATCCAGTGAAGCTGAGTGTAGGAAGACTAGGAGCAGATAAGTACTTCTGCAGAACAAACATAGTTAAACTATGGGACTCGATCCCACGGGAGGCCGTGATGACCACCAGCCTGGGTGATTTTGACAGTGGCTTAGCCAAATTCTTGAAGGAGGGGCCTACCAAGGGCTGCCAGCCACAATGTTCTGGTTCCATGGCTGGAGGCATTGTTGCTTCTGAATGTCAGTCGCTGGAAGCCACAGGAGGACAGAGGGGTTGTGGCTTCCCCTGGATATCAGGCTGGTGGGCTGGATGGGCCACTGACCTGACCCAGCAGGCCTGTTCTTGCATTCATGAACAATGTAAAACAGTTGTTAGAGAATTGGGGGGCATCCCCCCAGCAAAACAGCAGGAAAAACCACAGCGTCTTCAGGCTCCCCCCAGAGGCCTCCCTGGAAAGCCTGGGTGCAATGCTGGAATGAACTTAGAGATGGGGCCAGCCAGGCTTCACTGGGGAGGGCGTTCCCACATCTGTGTGCCACAGCTAAGAAGGCCCTGCTGCCTCCTCTTTTCTGTCTCCTCCTCCCTCTCCTCGTAGGCTCTGAAGCAGAAGCAGCGGAAGCAGCAGCAATGCCGAGGAGCCAGCGTGCAGCCCGTCTCCTCCAACCACCACCTCCTCCAGCAACACGCAAAGGCCACCAGCCCCTCCGTCCCTGCAAAGCCTGGTATGAGACCCCAACGCCTCGCTTGCCCCCTTGCCTCTTACAGGCACAACAGCCGGCCTGAAGCGCCATCCAGCACTCCGTTGTTGTTTCCTACTGTTGTCAGAGCTGTTGACCAGAAGTGGCCAGTAGGGATGATTGCTGGGTGTGGAGCACACTTCCGCCCACGGGCAGCCCCAGCTGTCTGCAAGTGTGAACTTGGGGTGCAGAGCACACTCCCCCCCCCCCGACAAAGCCACAGCTGTCTGAGCATCATGCCCTCTATCTAACCTTTGCTCTCTTAGTGGTCTGTCTGTGACCTTTGTCTCCTTCGCCATACATGGTTCAAGGGGAAACTGACGCAGTGGAAACAGGTGCCAAAATAACTTTGTACCACCCCACGATCTTGGGATTGGAAGATGTGTAAAGGTCACAGTCCAAAATGTTTTTGCGTATTGTGCCAATAAAAGGAGCTTCCGCAGAGCTAGCTGGCAGCTTGCTCCTGCGCAGTTCGCCTGCATTCCCAAGTCCCGCCTCATGTTCTTCACTTCAGTGGCCCTCAGCAGAGAAAGGTCATCCCAAGCCCCTCCAGTTGAAATACTTTTTTTAGCTGTACAGGCAATTCCCTGTTTGCATGGAGGTTACGTTCCGGGTCAGCCCGCTCCGCCTCCTTCTGGGGCTGAAGGTGGCCCACGTGTCAGCAGCTGCACGTGCCTTGGTCACACGCAAAAGGGTCATTCCCTGCAGATGCCAGCGGGATGGAGCCCGTGACTTCCTGCCTGCTGCCAAGCAGGGGCTGCTTCCTGTCTGCTTTCATCCCAGGAGCAACTCCTTTTGGGATGGTTCCCACTGGGATATCCATGCAGGGAAGATGTTAGCTGGCAGGGGGGAGGGGTTGTGTGTGTAAACTGCTTAGAGGTTTTACTGCAACCAAGCAGTATGTAAAGGTAAAGGGACCCCTGACCGTTAGGTCCAGTCATGGCTGACTCTGGGGTTACGGCACTCATCTCGCTTTATTGGCCGAGGGAGCCGGCGTACAGCTTCCGGGTCAAGTGGCCAGCATGACTAAACCGCTTCTGGTGAACCAGAGCAGCGCACGGAAACGCCGTTTACCTTCCCGCCGGAGCAGTACCTATTTATCTACTTGCAATTTGATGTGCTTTCGAACTGCTAGGTTGGCAGGAGCAGGGACCGAGCAACGGGAGCTCACCCTGTCGCAGGGATTCGAACCACTGACCTTCTTATCGGCAAGTCCTAGGCTCTGTGGTTTAACCCACAGCACCACCCACGTCCCACTTAAGCAGTATATAGATTTTGTTAAATAAATAAGTTTGGCTGTGTAGCCCATGGCTAGATCTCCAGCTCCACCTTCCCCGATGTGAGCAACCTGGGGTTGTGTTCAGTCTGCTGTATCTGCCGCTGGTACTGTTTCTTTGCTGTATCACTCAGGATTAGGCCCCATTAGGAGAGTTCAGGTGGACACCCTGTAGAGACAGGAGGCTCCCAGGAATTATGAAGGAGTGGTGCTGATTAAGGTATTTTAATCGTTAAGGCCAGTTTGCGATGTTTTTCATAGTTGATTTTGGACCAGTTCGCGTAACCTGGATTGGAGATGGTTGACAGTTTGAAAACTGAAACTTAAGATCACTTGATACTGATCTTAATTCTTTTTTTAAAAAACCAAAACAATTTTTATCAAATATTTTATTGGTTTACAAAAGTACGTGCATTGTTCCTTTTTTTAGGTTGTAAAGTCTTTTCTACAGATCAGTTACAATTGATATGAGACATTAATGTTGTGTTCAGTGTAAGGTCGGGGAGAAGGGAAGAGGGGTGCTGTGGTGAAACTGATATTCTCTTATATAGTGTCCATGTGGGGTTTTGTGTCATCATCAACCGGGCCGCTTCTCTTTCTATTCACTAATTACATTTCATTGGTAGTGAGAGGGATGCATCTGTGAGGGGGGATTGTTGGGTCAAGTATGCTGTCGGTGGTTTCTTGTTGTTGTCTTGTTGGGCTGTGTATGTGATCAAGGGGAGCCACACCGGGTTGGAGGCATCCTCTTTGTCCCTGGGTCAGTTTCAGTCTGTTGGTCAACTTTTCTAGTAAGCCTGATTCCCATCCGATTTGTTCCCAGTGGTCCAAGTTCACTCCTGACAGGTCTCTTCAAGGTCTGGCTGTGAACCGATCTTAATTCTGATGCGTTTTCTCTTCCCCCCTGCAGCTTGGGAAGGAAAGCAATCTGATGGACACTCAAGCAGCTCCCAGAACTCTACGTCCAGCTCATCTCCCTCCGTTAAAACAGAGCCTTCCCTGCCAGTTCTGGGGAAGAAGCCCTTCCAGAGATCGGAGAGGCTTCATGCAAGTAAGACGATACGATACAATAATCTTTATTGTCATTGTTCCATACAGAACAACGAAATTGGGGAAAAATATATCCACATAGGACATTCAAAACCAACAAACCTGCTATCCCAGCTATTCCAACCTCAAGTTAATGGTTTTTAGCTAATGCACCCTTGGAGAAGGAAAAGTGGGATTTTGGGGCCCGTTTCAGACTGACTGCACAGTCAGATTTTAGAATGAGAAACCCATTCCTTCAGTTAGCCCCCTAAAAACTCTGATACCCCATAATTAAATACAATATACTCCCGCAGAGACTACCTTACACTGCGTTTAAAACCAAAATCGCATTTGGATAGAAACTGTTTCTCAGGCAGCTAGTCCTAGTCTTTATAACCCTGGACCTTCTTCCAGCCACTGTTGCTGCTTCCTTTTTTTAACGAAAAGGCCTTTCCTTGTCAGAGGGCAGTGATGAGGTTTTGGGGAGGGGGCATCAGGGGGCTCCCAGCTTTGAGAACATAGGCTTGATGAGCGGGAAGTTGGGGGGAGCAGGTTGACCAGTGTGTCGCTCCACCAAATATCTTCTGCCTGTCCCCCTCTGGAGTACACCCCACATTCTCAGAGGGGCAGATACCACAGCCATTCCATTTTTGTGCTGGCAGGCTCATGTGGGTATTTCACGTTGTCATGGTCCGGTTAACGGGCGATCGAAGTCCCGGCAGGGGATGTCAGGACCGGGGGCAAGATGGCGGGGTGGGAGCAGGAACTGGGGTCCAGAAGCCAGGAGTTAGAAAGCCAAGGGTCCGAGGGTCAGGAAGCAAGGAGTCACAAAGTCAAGGGTCTGAGGATCAAGGAGCAAGGAGTCAAACGCAGCAAGGCAGGGAACGTGTTGCTGTGGCAAAGAGCTAAAGGGAAATGCTGACCTTATATCCCTCCCAGCTCTTGCCACCAGGTGCTGTGAGTTTCCAATCGGCCTCACCTGTGTGGCCACACCTTGCCTCTCCAGAACAAACTTAGGAAGGCCCCGGTCCTGCAAAGTCCTACTGTCACAGGGCCTGGCTCCTGCACGCACTCCTGACACAGATACTCTGAAGGTGCAGAGTCTGCACCACTGAAGGTGGAGAACAGACCCAGGTTAGCTCCTGAGTTTTGGACAAGGAAGAGGAGAGAACCCTCCTACCTCCTGATGGTGGCAGCCTGGCATTGCCAGGAAGAGGTCCTGCCAGAGGACACTGAGCCTTGAGGGGTCTTCCGAGCCCAGGCTTCGGGCTGCCGCTCTGCCCCCCGTCGAGCCCTGCTGTGGGGGAGGAGCTGCGTTCTGGCCTGCTGCTCCTCCCCTCCTCGCAGATGACCAGGGCCCTCTGTGCCTCTTTGCCCAGGGCAGCTGAAGAGGACGAAATGTGCCGAAATCGACGTGGAGACGCCCGACTCCATCCTGGTGAACACCAACCTGAGGGCGCTGATCAATAAGCACACCTTCTCCGTGCTGCCGGCCGACTGTCAGCAGAGGCTGCTGCTGCTGCTCCCCGAGGTGGACAGGCAGGTAGGCCTTGTGGACTCATAGAGTTGGGAGGGTCCCCCCAGTGGCCATCTAGTCCAGCCCCCTGCAATTCAGGAATCGCACCTAAAGCATCCCCAACGGAGGGCATCCCTGTGGAGCTTTGGCGGTGGGGCAGGAGGGCAGCAGGGCGTGGGGCAGTGTGCGTGGTCTGCATGGCTCAGGTGGCTGAGTTGCCCTGGACAGACTTGTGGTCCCCAACCTGGTTCTGTTTGTTCGGAACATCAGCTGAGCAAACAGCCGCTTGGTTTGCACAAGCTGCAGCTTGTGTTCTGGGACATCAGCGGGAGTTGAGCTGCTCTGCGGCTTCTCTGCTCAGTCAGAGCTGCGTGCGGAAAAACAGGAACCCCAAAAGGACCCAGACCCCACCCCGCTGCAGCTCCTGCTGCTGCAGCACTGATATTCTTGGGAAGGAGAATTAAAGACGCCGGTTTTGCCACCTGCTGACCTGCCTGCCTGCTGCTGTGTGCCCCGCCCCCTGGTGTTTTTCATCTATCATCTATCTATCATATTTTTCCATGTATAAGACTAGATTTTTCCCTTAAAAATAATGTCAAAAATTAGGGAGCGTCTTATACACGTATACTTCTCCCCCCATTTTCTTAAATCTGAGTCCCCCAAAATAGGGGGTGTCTTATACATGGGGGCGTCTTATAGACAGAAAAATACGGTGTGTGTGTTTTATTAAATTTTCTGTTTTACAATTTAGAAGGCTCATTTAAACATCCTTAAAATACCAATTACATCCCTTCTCTTTCCATGGTTCATTTTGCATGTCATAAATCCCTACATATTTTACAAAAATTCAGTATTCCATTATTACATCCATCAAAACTTACTCACACTGTCGAATTTATCTTAGTGCTGCCAACGTTTTCAGGTGTACATTGTTTCCCCCCATATATTCAATAAACATTTCCCGATCTTCTCTAAATACATGTTCTTCTTATTCTATATGTTAAGTCTGCAAGCTGTGCATATTCTGTCAGCTTAAGTTGCCATTCTTCTTTAGCTGGGACCTTGCTCATTTTCCATTTTTGGGCTAACGAAACATGGGCCGCAGTAGCAGTATACATAAATAACCTTTTTTAATTATCCCCAACAAAAAGGACTCTGTTGTTGTTATTTTTTGAAAAGTACTTTTAAACATTTTTTTCCATTCATTATGGATTCTTTCCCAATACAGTGGACCCTCGGGTAACGTATACCCGATGGATATGTAATCTTCGGGTTGCGAAAGCGGCAAACCTGGAAATATTTTTCCGGGTTTCGCCGCATGCACAGAAGTGATCAGCATGCCGCGTGCATGCATAGAAGCGCTCTATGACAAATCCGTAACCAGAGGCACCGCTTCTGCACATATCCATATCCAGAGGGTCCACTGTACTACTCTTTTACCCTTTTATGGCCCAGTATACCTGAAGGAGTGTCTCCACCCCCATCGTTCTGCCCGGATACTGAGGTCCAGCGCCGAGGGCCTTCTGGCGGTTCCCTCCCTGCGAGAAGTGAGGTTACAGGGAACCAGGCAGAGGGCCTTCTCAGTGGTGGCGCCTGCCCTGTGGAACGTCCTCCCAACAGATGTCAAAGAGATAAACAACTACCTGACATTTAGAAGACATCTGAAGGCAGCCCTGTTCAGGGAAGTTTTTAACGTGTGACATTTTAATGTATTTTTAATCTTTGTTGGAAGCCGCCCAGAGTGGCTGGGGAGACCCAGCCAGATGGGCGGGGTACAAATAATAAATTATTATTATTATTATAGGCCCACTTCCCCTGGTGTTTTTCAAGGACCTTTAGAGAGATCGGCGCCTGCCACCCAGGGCAGGACATGGGCTTAATTCCTTAGTTCTAACCTTATAATAATAATAATAATAATAATTTATTATTTATACCCCGCCCATCTGGCTGGGTTTCCCCAGCCACTCTGGGCGGCTTCCAAAAGAATATTAAAATACTATGATACATCAAACATTAAAAGCTTCCCTAAACAGGGCTGCCTTCAGATGTCTTCTAAAAGTCTGGTAGTTGTTGTTCTCTTTGACATCTGGTGGGAGGGCGTTCCACAGGGAGGGCGCCACTACCGAGAAGGCCCTCTGCCTGGTTCCCTGTAACTTGGCTTCTCGCAGTGAGGGAACCGCCAGAAGGCCCTCGGTGCTGGACCTCAGTGTCCGGGTAGAACGATGGAGGTGGAGACGCTCCTTCAGGTATACTGGACCGAGAACCTTCCAATTCTGCCTGAAAAACAGAGTGCTCCCTTCTTCCCTTCAGGAAAAGCACCTTTGCATTTATGTGGCCTTCCTAAAGTCTTTTCCTAAATGAGCAGGTCCCAAGCAGGTGGTCGTGGGAGGGGGCTGCAGGGGGATTTGGGGGCAGGCAGAGAAGAAGCATGCCTGGAGCTCCCCAGACCCAGAGTCCCTGCCCTTTAATCCTGAGGCCGGTTTCTCCCTCCCTGCCTAGACGCTGCTTTGCCAACCTCCCTTCTCTGCTGGGAGACCTGGCAGAGGCGGTGTCTGGTCCTTGGCACCCCATTATTCTTCCTTCTCTCTTTCTCAGGTGGGACTGGATGGCTTGCTGAAGCTTAGCAGCTCCGCCCTGAACAACGAGTTCTTCACCTCCGCTGCCCAAGGGTGGAAGGAGCGACTATCGGAAGGTGAGGCTACTGAGCCCTAAGTGAATCAGAACAGTAGCAGCAGCAGCAGCAGCAGCCCCTCACCACAAAGGGAAGCATTTTTGGGGTGCAGAAAGGGAAGTTGTCCCGGCTGCTTTGGAGAAGGCTGCTTCGAACCCCTGAGCTCCTGCGCTTGGCTCAGCAGCTGCTGTGTTTGGTTGGGCAGGGGGGCAGGTGCTGGGCGGACGGGGCTGTCTCTCCCCTGCTGACCCCTTCCTCCCCTTGCCTTGCGCGTGTGGCAGGAGAATTCACTCCGGAGATCCAGCTGAGGCTTCGTCAGGAGCTGGAGAAAGAGAAGAAGGTGGAGTTGTGGAAGGAGCACTTCTTTGAGAGCTACTACGGCCAGAGGTGAGGAGGGCATTGCCCTGCGATGCGCTGCGCTCCCTCTTCCCTCATGCTTAGCTCTTCAGGGGTTCTGGGCTATGTGTGTGTGTGTGTGTGTGTGTGTGTGTGTGTGAGAGAGAGAGAGAGAGAGAGAGAAAGAGAGAGAGACGGCATGCTGTGCCCATCACTCAGAAGCAAAGCATCTCCCCCTCCCTCCATCCCAGTGTCTGAAAGGGCAGCAGAAAGAGAATGAAATGAGTGAAAGAAGCAAGGAGCTTCTCTCTTTTTTCTTCTGAAAACTCTGACCATTTATTTATTGAATAACTTTTTAAAATTCACTTTCACTTTTAACATTTGTCGTCATACATAAATCATAATCATTTTACAAATAGGATTCTCAGAATCCTCGAACTCCCCCCCCCCATCGTTTCCCCAGATATTCTTTTCAAACTGCATCATATCATATTCTCCATATTTTCCTAAATCTACATTTTTATCATAGTTCTCGCTTCATTGCAAGTGTTTTTAAAATACTGTCAATGTTTTCAATTGTTTACAGTGTTCTTTCAAGTAACTTTAAAAAAATTCCCCATTCTTTATTAAATTTATTGTCCCCTTGATCTCTGATTTTTCCCGGTCGTTTTTGGCAGTTTGGCATAGTCCATCATCTTTATCAGCCTAGAAGCAAGGAGTTTCTCTTTTGATGTTTCTGGTCAAGTGTGGGGCAGGGCAGGCCTCTACTGTCACGGGCAGCTGGCTGCCTACCAGGCTTGGGCAATGTATCGCCCTTCCAAATGCCAGTGGTGTGAGATTCTACTCCTCAATCACCCTGTCAGAGTAGTAGTAGTAGTAATAATAATAATAATAATAATTTTATTCTTTATACCCCACCCATCTGGCTGGGTTTCCCCAGCCACTCTGGGCGGCTTCCAACAGAACACTAAAATACAATAACCTATTAAACATTAAAAGCTTCCCTAAACAGGGCTGCCTTCAGATGTCTTCTAAAAGTCTGGTAGTTTTTCTTCTCTTTGACATCTGGTGGGAGGGCGTTCCACAGGGCGGGCGCCACCACCGAGAAGGCCCTCTACCTGGTTCCCTGTAACTTGGCTTCTCGCAGGGAGTGAACTGCCAGAAGACCCTCAGAGCTGGACCTCAGTGTCCGGGTAGAACGATGGGGGTGGAGACGCTCCTTCAGGTATACTGGACCGAGGCCGTTTAGGGCTTTTAAGGTCAGCACCAACACTTTGAATTGTAACTGGGATTCAGGTTGTTCTCTCCCCCTCCTCCCACCCAGCTGGCCATCTTACATTTCCCTCCCAAAACTGGGCCCCTCTGGGACTGTGTGGTTTTGAGTACAAGGGGGAGCTGACCTCTGCTCCGTGGGGCTGTGGGGAGAGAGCCCCCCAGGGCGTCTCACTGGTGCCTCTCCTTTCTCTCCCTGCCTCTCATTCCAGCTCTGGGCTGAGTCTCGAAGAGTCGGCTCAGCTGACCTCCACTGCCCCACCTGCTGCTCAGGAGGACCAGTCGCAGGCCGAGAACCCAGCCACGCAGTCGCCACAATTCATGCCGGTCTCCTTGGCCACGCCTTGCAAAGAAGAGGCTGCTCCTGTGGCAACTCCAAAGGTGCAGGATGCCCTGGTGGTGCCACCGCTGCCAGGAGCCGCCAGCAAAGAGGTGACGGAGGAGAAGAAGCCGCCACGGGCTTCCACGCCACCGGAGGAGCTTATGAAGTCGTCCTCGTCCTCCAGCAACACGCCCATCAGCCAGGCTCCCCGCAGGCCTTCCAGGGGGGCGGAGGAAGAGGCTGTGGCTGGACGAGAAGAGGAGGCAGGAGAAGCCAAGAGGCCCCACCTGCCCTGCCCGGAGTCCCTTCCGGGGAAGGGAAGCGCAAGCAAACCAAAGATCCCAACCAGCACCGCCACTGCTGTCGCTTGTGCCGCCTCCATCGCCAGCCCAGAAGGAGAGTCTCGGGCAACACCTGCCAAGGATGCCCTTCCTGCCAGCGCGGAACAGATGGACACCGGAGCGCAGGCTCTGAAGAGGAAGCCCGGGCCCCCTGAGGAGGTGGCCTTGTCCACACCAGAGAAGAGGGCCCACGTTGAGGAGAAGTGCCCCCCCAGGCCGCCCTTTCAGAGCCCGCCGCAGCCCTTTCCCATCGCTCCTGTTCCCAAGGTCCCCCCACTCCGGGTAAGAGAGCTCTCTGCCTCGTGTTGGTTATGGGCTCTGGAGGGGGGGCGGGGGCCCTGCGTCTGCCTGGGCTGCTCTCTTCCTCCTCCACGGCGAGAGAGAACTGCGCGCCCTCTTGAGCACCCAGGAGGAAAAGGTGGGGTGCAAACGCAGGAAGCCAACAAACACCCCTCACAGCAGGGGGATGGGGTGGGGCGGGTGCAGGCTGGGCACATCTCGACTCTTGGGAAGTTGGCTGGCAGCTGCAGGGTCTGCTTGCACGTCACCCCAAGCTTAACCTTGGCAAATCCATTTAAGGAAGACTCTCATGAGGCCACAGAGAGTTTGGAACCAGCCTGGTTGCCAGCACTGGCTTCAGAGGGCCAGAGGGGGAGGGACCTGCTACCCATCATGACAGGCACCATAAAGTGTCACTCAGCGGTAGGGAAACCTTGTTGGTTTTAGGGCCAGGTCCTTATAAGGATCTGCCTCATGGCTCAGGTGGGCAGGTGGGTGGGGCGTCCACCCACATAAATGATGTCAGGGTTGTTGTTTTTTGTCCTTTGACGTCCCAAAGTTGGGACGTCAAAGCACATATAAACCATAAAATTGTAGAGTTGGAAGGGACCCAGAGGATCATCTAGTTCCAGATAGTGAGCTGCTGCTATGAACAAGCATTTTTCCACTTCTTTCAGCAGCTGCTTTGCAGCAGACCCCCCCTGAATAGCGTCTGCTGCATGCATTGAAAACACAGCAAAGCTGAGCAGGTTTGGGTGTGCAAGAGCTTCCTTCAGGGCGATCTCTTGCGCGCCCAGACCAAGCAGGGCTGCCCTCCCTTATCAGCTGGTGATTGGATGCTGTGACCAAGCCCTGCCCTTTCCTGTGGACATCAGGTGGGTGGGGGGTGAGTTGGCCAAAAAAAAGTGGCCAAATGCGGAAGTTGAGCAGGCCAAGACTGGCCCATGAGCTGGAGGTTGAAGTCTCACGTGGGATCTTGCCTGCTGGAGCTCGTTGACAGCGCTGCTCTCGCTTCTCGGGAAACAAATCCTTCCTTGGCATGGGGACTGGCTGGCTCAGAGGTGCCGCTTTGCCAGGGATCCTCCCGCCAGCTCACCTGCCTTTCTTCTCTCTTCCAGATCCCCGTCTCCAGGATCCAGGGCTCTCCCTTGCCATTTCCTGCCGCCAGCCAGGTCTCTCCCAGGCCCGGCTTCCCAGTCACCATCACCAGTCCCCGGAGGACAGGGGCCAGGACTCTGGCGGATATCAAAGCCCGCGCCAGGATGGCCAGGGCCCAGCGGGCAGCAGCCGCCGCGGCCGCTGCCGCCTCCGGCGCTACTCCTCCTGCGTCCTTTGTGGGAGCCATCCCGGGGCCCGGCCCCGGCGGGGGGAGAGGAGAGGAGCAGAGCAGCGTCGCACCAGGGAGGCCTCATGGAGCTGCGCTGGACCTGGCAGGCCCTGGAGGCGGGGGAGGTCCACGAAGGGCCCCTGGCCCGGGAGCCCCCTCCGCCTGCCCCCCAGCGCCACCCCCCGCGGCGCCCCAGCCAGCACCCTCTGTCGGTCCTGCAAGAGCACAGCTACAGCCGGCTCCCCCAGGGCAGCCCCCAGGACCGGGCCCCGGGGCGGAGACCCCGCCAGCCCCCCAGGCAGAGATAGGCAGCGCCAGCCACTTGCACTTGGCCGCCTCTGCCAGCCGGGGGGTCCCTTCGGGCTCAAGCGCCAGGCCGCCTGCAGGGATGGGTGGCCCTGGGAACGCCTCTCCCACAATCATCCTGATTTCCGGGGCGACCTGTGGCCCCGAAGGCCCCAGCCCAGCCAGTCAAAGTGGGGCTGAAGCGGCTCCGGCTGCCGGTGCCACGGCTCCAGGGGGGAAATCCCTCTCTTCAGCTCAGGCACCCCCTGGGCTCTTCCGGGCGCCCCCGTCTCCTGCCGCTCAGGCCGGTCCACTGGCACCGCCGGCTGCGACATCCCCTGCCGTCGCCCACAGCCTTAAAGCGCCCCCTGGCCCCTCGAGTGGAAGCGCCGTTGCCACCCCGTTCCTCAAGGCCAGCTCCAGCATCCCAGCCAACAACCCCCTGGTGGCCCAGCTGCTGCAGGGGAAATCGGTGCCCATGGAGCAGATCCTGCCCAAGCCCCTGACCCGGGCCGGGGAGATGAAGACCCTCCCTCTCCCCGCAAAGGAAGGCAGAGAGCTGCCAGCAGCTCCTCCGCAGAGGGAAGCTGGCGAGAGGCAGCCGCCTCCCCCAGCCGCCTCACCGCTGAGCGGGAAGCCAGACTCCAGCCAGGGCAGGCAGCTGCTGCCGCCGCCACCCCACGGCCCTGCCCCCTGCTCCTCCTTCCCAGGACGGGACTTGTGGGGGGTCAGTGCCGCCCCCTTCTCCAGCCAGGAAGCCCAGGAGCACCACCTCCTCCAGGCCCTGATGCAGGCAGCACCCAGGCAGGGCCCCCTGCCCACTTCCTCGCCCCCTCCCCAGCTCCCCCCCCTCCCCGCAGACTTCCCTGTGGAGAGCAGCAGCTCCCCCAGCCAGAGCTTCGTCCTGGGATTCGCCGGCAGGAGGACGTCCAAGCCTGCCATGTCGGGACATTATCTCCTGAACATCTCCACCTACGGGCGCTGCCCCGAGAACCTCCGGAGGAGCCTGGCAGTGCCCCCGGAGAGCCGCCTGTGCCCCGAGGGGCCCAAGATGGAGTTCAAGGAGCGAGAGGCGGGGGCCGTAAGTGGCGGGGAGGACGGGCGAGAGACGGACGACACGGAGGACGAAGAGGCGTTTGTTGTGGCGAAGGAGGAGCCCCTGCCTCACAAGGGGGCAGGAGGAGAGGGAGAGCTGGCGAGCCCCCCCAGAAGGAGCACCAAGAAGGGGGAGCTAGCAGAAGGCAGCCCGGCAGAGGCAGCCACCCGCACGCTCTCTGCAGGCTCAGATTTTGCCCGGAGTGCCCTGGCGAGGGACTTCCTGCGGGCAGCCCAGGAGCAAGTGGCTCAGGCGGTGAGGGGGGAGAGGAAGCCCTGCAGCCTGGAGCTGCCTCCCTCGGCCGCGCAGGCGGAGCCCCTCCCTCCCCGGCCCCCGCTGCTACTCTCCCCCTCGCAGCAGCCCCCCCGCCTCTTTGGGGGTCCGGTTGGGGCGCCGCTCCTCGGCTCGGGCTACAGCGGCACCATCAACGTCTCTGCGTCTCCCGACCTGCGCCAGGAGGCACTCTTGACCGGGCTGTCGGACCCCGGGCGCATGGGGGACGTGGTCTCCTTCTCGGTGACGGTGACGACCATCCCCGCCGGGCAGCAGGGGCCTGCGGGCCGAGGCCACCCTCTCCCGGGCCAGGCCTTCTCGGAGGACGGCCGCTTGGACCTGCCCTCCAAGTGCTACTGCCGCTTGAAAGCCATGATCGTCTGCAAGGGCTGCGGGGCCTTCTGCCACGACGACTGCATCGGCCCCTCCAAACTCTGCGTCTCCTGCCTGGTGGTGCGGTAGCAGCTCCGGACGGGCTGCTGGGGGGTGGCGTCCTCTTTGGGGAGCAGGAGGGGGGCACTGCCGAACCGGGAGCCCTTTCCCCTGCCCCCCCCAGCCCTCCAGCCATCCGCTCTGTTTCCTCCGGAGCGTCAGAAGCTCCTTGGACAGACGGACGGACGGCAGAAGCTCTTGGGACAAGTCTTTGCACTTCAGGAATCATGTAAATACGTTGCGTTGTGTGGTTTTTTCCTTTTTGTCTTAAAAAAAGAAATGTTTCAAATTGCTTAAGATCAATCTGATTGAGTTGAACTCCCGTGTTCATCAAGCATCTTTCGCCACGCCAGCAAAAGGTGGCTCTGGCCAGGCCCCTCACATGGCTAAGCTGGGCTCTCCAGCGTGGCAGCCGGCCAGTCCCCTGGCGTGCCATTCTTCTCAGTGGTGGTAGAGGCTGGCACCCAGTTCTGGCTGGCTGGCTGGCTGCCCCCTTTCCTTATGGCGCTGTGTGCGCACTCATGCGCAGTGCCCTAACGAACCTGGCACTTGTGGGCCTTGTGCAGGCAGGTGGGCACCCGGTTTCTCTGCAGGGTTTGGGAGTTCTGGATGCTACCTTGTGGGGAAAGTCCCCTTGGGGCCCCATCCAGCTCAGCACTCTCTCCTCACAGTCCCCAACCAGAGGCCCATGAGATGGGAAGCTGCCTGCCATGCGTTGTCTCTTCACACCCCCCCCAATAGGCCCCACACATGCAGAGTTTTGTATCTGAAGCAGAGTTCAGGGTTCTTCAGAAGGAAAGCTCCCCCTCTCTTTTCTCAAAGGCCAAGGATACTGAATCAAGCCCCCTGGTCCAGCCGCCCAGGTGTTTCCCCGTCATATTATGCCTCAGCAGCGTTCTCACTCGGGGCCCAGTCAGTTGCCACGTCCTGGTTTCAGGTGTTTGGCATTGAAGTGAGCGCAGGTCTGAGTTGTGGGGCTAGCGGGGGCTCCAGCTGGCAGCAGAGGTGGGTTGCAGGAGTCCGGGAAAGCTGACCCCACCTCTGCCTTTCCTCAGAATTACTTCCTGCCAGGAGACCTGGGGAGCAGAGGCCAGCCTGGGCCGCCTCCTCATCCTGCAGGGCTTGCAAGCTCACGGGCCCCCTGGGGCCACGGCAGAGAGCGCCCTCTCTTACCCTTCCTTTTCGTTTTCTGCCCCGATGCAATATATTTGATATGACTGAAAATCGAATTAAGAGATTATAATTAATATATTTTAAGTAATATATATTTTAGTACATCCGTATTATGAAAGGAGAATGGCAAAGGACTTGTGAAGCAGACACTCAAGGTGTTTGTGTGTGTGCGCGCGGTTTTGAACATGTCTCTCCCTCCCGCAGAGGAACTGAAAGCGCCTGTGTTGATTGCAATAAAGATGGGGGTCTCAGAGAAATGCAACGTGGCTCATCAGAAGGCCGTTCACTTCCCCTTGGCCAAGAGACACGTTGAGATACCTGAGGGAGTGCAAAACTTTCATCTGCTGTTGCCTTTTAAAAAGAGACTTAAATTGGAACTGAGAATATGTATAGAGACGTCAGGTTGACACCATTTAAAAAGTCATATTTTTTCACAAATAATATAGAAAGAAAAGAATATTTTACTTAAGAGTTTTAAGTATTTGAAATAAATATAGGTATGTAAATATTCTGTATGTACTTCATATATTCTTTTATTTTACATTTTATTGTAAACAAATGGATATTAAAATTTGGAACTGGTTTGATGGTTGCCTCCGACTTCTGGGAAGCGAATTGCGAATCCTGAAGAGGAAGAAGCTTTGCTTTGTGTTCTCTTTCCCCATTTCCCCTTTCATTCCCGGGACGGTAGGCGGTGGGTGTTTAGAGCATCCTTGAAGTTCACAACGACCCTTTTGGGGAGGATAATCGGAGGAAGAGTGGCGTCCCCAAAGGCCCACCAGAGTTGGGAATTCCGGTGTCAAGGCCAACATCTTGGCGGCAGCAGTTTGCACCACACAGAGCGTGTTTCTGTTGCGATGCGCCCAAGGGAACGGGGGCAATTGGCAGGCCCCCAGCTGGCTCCAGCCCACCGGCCCGTTGCCAGTCAAACTCCAGTCCTCGGTTCTGCATCAAGACTGCAACTTAGAGCTTCAGAAACTGAGCACGCAAGCCAGCAGAGATAACAAACTCTTTGCAACGGAAGAGCAGACATAGGCATATGTAAAGCATATTTTCAAGCAGTTTATTCAGCATAGATCAGGACAAAGAAAACATGTCTGCTCTCCCTCATGTCCAAGAGCTACAAGCAGCATAAGGCAAAAGCTAGACACAAACGGAAGTTCCCAGCAAGCTGTGCTGGAATGTAAACAGACATACAACAGCTCCACACATCTGTTTAGGTGGAACGGAACATCAGTATCCTAACAGTTTCTAGGTGCTCTCTACATGGAGGAGGGAGGGAGGGACTGGCGGTGAACAGTGTGGCAGAATCTAGTGATCTAGTTCTCGGTAAGACATTGGAGAGAGGTTTGAATGGGACAGCAGGTTTTGAAAAAGCAGACGGGTTTGCTGGTGTAGGCAGAGGAGTTTCCCAAACTTTGGTCTCCAGCCGTGGTTGGACTACAACTCCCATCATCCTTGACCTTGGTCCTGCTAGCTAGGGATGATGGGTGTTGTAGTCCAACAACAGCTGGAGACCCAAGTTTGGGAAGCACTGCTCTAGAGGCAAAGAAGTAGAGAACCTGTTGCGGGAGGGGGGTGTCATAACGACTAGAAGCTTGAAGTGGAGCTTGATGGAGCCAATTTGGAGATTTAACTTGAGAGCAGGGATGGAGAGTGCTTTGGGAGCTGCTTCCGCCAGCTTTCCTGAGCTAAAATACAGTGGTTTTCCAATCACCTTGAAGCTCCACCCACCTCCTAATTCCAAGGCCTCCAGCCCTTGCAGTTAAGGAGGGCTCCTAGGTGGGAGAACATTTTTGCCTGCCCTCCGAAAGCGTGTCGAGCAAAAACTGCTGGTATTGCACAGAGGCAGTGGCTCTTGGGGGGTGGGTTGCAAGAACATGCTTGGGACATTGACCCCCACCCACCTTGATCTTTCCTGTGACCCAAATCAAAGTTCCTGTTGTGGAGGTGGTCTTGGAACACATTTGGATATGTTCTGAGAGCCCAGTCTCATCAATGCCGCTGCCCGGAAGATGTCCTGAAACAATAATTTCTTCCCAGGCTTGGCAGTGCTCCGAAAAGCCTCTTCACCGCACAAGCAATTTAGGGCAGCTTCAAATTACAACGGCTGTCTTGTGTCACAAATGGCCACGAGTAGGCCATCCATCTGCCTCCGAAGTGCAAATTGTGTGAATGTTCACATGGAAACTTATGAAGGGCCGGATCGTGCTCAGTGAGGCAAATGGATCTGGCCCATGGAGCACAATCCACAAAGGATTGCCCTTGTGCAAACCCTACTGAATGGGGGGGGGGGCTCTGTTCCTTTCAAAACTCCCTGTTCCTTTTAATTTGTACGGGGAAGGAGCCACTTGGGCTCAGGCCCCAGAATGTATTGGTTGGAAATGTGCCAAGCACATCTGGGGGTAAAGACACGTCTTGCAATCAACGCTGCGTGTTTCTCCACCACACTTAGATGGAACCAAGTTTTACATGGCGATGCCGCAGTGAAATTTAAAATTGCACAGAGCAGAAGTATTAAAATGCACGCATTGCGTGTTGTGGGGTGGGTGGCCTTTTTGAACAACCCCTGGGCTGAATGTTCCCCTTTGTTGCATTTTCAAATTGCATTGTTGGGGCAGAGGCGTTGCTGGAATTCCTGCAGGAGCCCTTTGCCAAGATATTTCTGGGCTTCTGTGTTGAAGGTGCCTTGCTGGAAAGGAAATCCCTGCAGTAGCTCTGGAGTAATAAAGAGCAGGGCAGGGATCTGGTGAGGATCAATACTGTCGGCCAAACAACAAGTAAAAAAGGCTGAAAACTTAATCATTACAGTGCAATCATGTGGCAGCAATTCACGCTTTGAGAAAGAACAGTACAAGTGTAAAAGCTCCAGTATTAAAAGTGTAAAACCCGGACATGTCCTCTTTTGGGGGGACAACATGCCCACCTGGGCGGATTTTTACATTTTAAAGGAAATATCTGGGGTTTTGGCTTGGGAGCAGCAGCTGCTCTGCAAGCTGTGGCTGCTGCCAGCCTGAGTGTGAGTGCAGTGGCCCTGTGTGCCTCTTTCCCCAGCGCAGGCTGCCCTCTTATTTGCTCTTCAAGATGCAGCAGCCCTAGTAAAACCAGCGGGTCACACATGAAGACGCACCCTCTGGATTTCTACTCCCCCCGCCGCCAAAAAAGAAAAGGCCAATTGCAAATTATTTATTTCAACCATTTATGTGCCACTTAACACTTTCCTAAGTGGTTGCAGAACATAAAATCAGTTAAAAGTAACCATGAAATTAGGAAAAGATCTGGGTTGGGGGCTCAGCCTTGTTTCTTTCCTTTTCAGCTGTTCCCTCAGGTCACCATTATCCTCCCCTCTTTTAACTTCAGTAGTTCCCTCCTTCCTTATCATGCTGCCGACATTCAGCTAGCTTCGTGTTTCCTCTCTGTCCCCTTCTCCAGCTATTAATAAATTACCGTTTCATCTTTGGACAAAATCTCTGGAACGCAGAACTTGTGGTCTGGCCTCATTATCAGTTTGTTTCCTCCTTTCCCTTCAATTTTAGGTTTGGCTGTCATTGTCTCTTGTGGTTATTTTGGATTCCACTTTGTCTCATCTCCCTTTTGTTCACAACACAGTGAAATTCTGCCATTATTATTTTGAAGCTTCTTTCAGTTCTTTCTCCTGCAGCAACCCAGTAATTCCACAAGCAGACACACTAGTCTTATTTGGTCCTGCCAGGCACATTTTCTTTGCAAAATTCTCATCTCCATTTCTTTTGTCCATTTGCAGACCTGCTGCTGGTCTTGCTCTTTTCTGTGGTCCATGTTTCATCCCTTTTGGGCTTGATCTCCTGGGCCGCCGCCTCTGCTTCTCTACGCTGTAGTCTTCTCTCTCTTCCCACATCAGCCCCAGGCCCAGATCCTTTGACGCTCTTCTGCCCCTGCAGTTCCCAGCCCTCCTCACCTCCCAGCCTTGTTGTTGTTTAGTTGTTTAGTCGTGTCCGCCTCTTTGTGACCCCCTGGACCAGAGCACGCCAGGCCCTCCTGTCTTCCACTGCCTCCCGCAGTGTGGTCAAACTCACGCTGGTAGCTTCGAGAACACTGTCCCACCATCTCGTCCTCCATTGTCCCCTTCTCCTTGTGCCCTCCATCTTTCCCAACATCAGGGTCTTTTCCAGGGAGTCTTCTCTTCTCCTGAGGTGGCCAAAGTCTTGGAGCCTCAGCTTCAGGATCTGTCCTTCCAGTGAGCACTCAGGGCTAATTTCCTTAAGAATGGATAGGTTGGATTTTCTTGCAGTCCATGGGACTCTCAAGAGTCTC
Source organism: Podarcis pityusensis (assembly GCF_964106645.2). Classification (NCBI taxonomy): domain Eukaryota; kingdom Metazoa; phylum Chordata; class Lepidosauria; order Squamata; family Lacertidae; genus Podarcis; species Podarcis pityusensis. The sequence continues at coordinate 122,450,058 of NC_138026.1, forward strand.
CTCCAGCACCATAATTCAAAAGCATCAATTCTTAGGCGATCAGCCTTCTTGATGGTCCAGCTCTCACTTCCATACATCACTACTGGGAAAACCAGAGCTTGAACTATACGGACCTTTGTTGGCAAGGTGATGTCTCTGCTTTTTAAGATGCTGTCTAGATTTGTCATTGCTTTTCTCCCAAGCAATTTTAATTTCGTGGCTGCTGTCACCATCTGCAGTGATCATGGAGCCCAAGAAAGTAAAATCTCTCACTGCCTCCATTTCTTCCCCTTCTATTTGCCAGGAGGTGATGGGCCCAGTGGCCATGATCTTAGTTTTTTTTGATGTTGAGCTTCAGACCATATTTTGCGCTCTCCTCTTTCACCCTCATTTCACCCAGCCTACAGAGGGCCAAAGGACATACCCCCCACCCCTTTCCCCTTTTGCCATGTTGCGGCAGACATTCCTCTCTCTCTCTCTCTCTATCTCTCTCTCTCTCTCTCTCTCTCTCTCTCTCTCTCTCTCATCGTGAGCTTGCACTCTGCAGAGAGCTTGTAACCGCTCCTTTTCTTTAAAAAAATGAAAAGAGTGTGCATGCTCTGGTTATCTCCCGCTTGGACTACTGCAATGCGCTCTACGTGGGGCTACCTTTGAGGTTGACCCGGAAACTACAACTAATCCAGAATGCAGCAGCCAGACTGGTGACTGGGAACAGCCGCCGAGACCATATAACATCGGTCTTGAAAGACCTACATTGGCTCCCAGTACGTTTCCGAGCACAATTCAAAGTGTTGGTGCTGACCTTTAAAGCCCTAAACGGCCTCGGTCCTGTATACCTGAAGGAGCGTCTCCACCTCCATCGTTCTACCCGGACACTGAGGTCCAGCACCGAGGGCCTTCTGGCGGTTCCCTCACTGCGAGAAGCCAAGTTACAGGGAACCAGGCAGAGGGCCTTCTTGGTGGTGGCGCCCTCCCTGTGGAACGCCCTCCCACCAGATGTCAAAGAGAACAACAACTACCAGACTTTTAGAAGACATCTGAAGGCAGCCCTGTTTAGGGAAGCTTTTAATGTTTGATGTATCATAGTATTTTAATATTCTTTTGGAAGCCGCCCAGAGTGGCTGGGGAAACCCAGCCAGATGGGCGGGGTATAAATAATAAATTATTATTATTATTATTATTATTATTATTATTAAAAGCAGTATATAAATATTTTTAAAATCCATTTTGGAAAAAGCTATATAAATCTTTTTGCCTGTATGAAAAGTTTTTTGAAAAAGCATGTTCCTAATTATTGGGGCTCAAAGCAGGAGCAGGACGGGGTCAGGCTAGGGGAGCAGGGAGAGTAATCTGATTGCTTATCAGATTATTGGAGGGAACAAGATATAGCAGGCATATCTCCTAATGAATGAATAAAGCAAATGTCAGGAATGCCAGCTGTGCTCTTGAAGGTCTGTCTGGGGCCACCATGCTGGGTCTGTTGACCTTGGTGACACTCCCACCTGCCCCATTAAGCCAAGTGCAACCAGAAGGGGGGAGGCAAGGGCCAGCTGTGACCCTGAGAGCATCTTCCTGCACGCTGCTGATCTTTGCCCAGCTTTGATGGGCCAAATTGCCCTGAGCGATTCCTGCAGGCTGCTGCTGCTGCTGCCGCCTTCTCACCCCGTTGACCCTGGCTAGAACTCCCAAGCGGATTCTCTTTCGCCCACTCTCATTAAGCTCCGGCACTGGATCAGCACCCCGGCCTCCTTCCGTCCTCCTTAATGGCACTTCCTCGCATGCTTTGAAAGTCGGTCTTCACCCCTCTCTTTTCCTTCCTCCTGCTTGGTTTTTTGGCACACTCCTCCCTTCTCCAATTTGTCATTTGTGAAGGCATGCAATGTGGCCACAGCAAGTGGGCCTGAAGCCCAAAGGCTGCCCTTCCTCTTCTTCAGCTATCTCTTTCAGAAATGCATCCTCCTTTCTGATCTCTGCTCACCCCACCATTATTCACCAAGACAAGGACTCCCAGCCAGCACTTCGCTTTAATATTTCATTAGGTTTTTGAAACGTCAGAACTTCCCAAGAAGAATGCATGCCTTCAAGGTATAAAACATATTGTCTCCACTCTTCATAAAGTTACAAAAACGAAATGGCAAAATTTATACAGGACAAGAGTAACCGGAGTCCAACGTATCATTGGAAGGGGATGTCGAAATATTGCAACGAAACTTTACAGAAGTGTTTATTACTTTCAGCTCCACTTCCCCTTGCAGCCTCTCTCCCATCTTGGGTTGATCTCCCTATGCCCAGATCATTATTTTTTCATTTTAGACCCTGGAGTCTCACCAGGGGCAACATCAGCATTGTTCAGCGTATTTCTGCAAGACCCAGAAAGCTGAAAGAGTCCAAGGCATTGCTGCATTCCTGGAAGAATCTGCATCAGCAGAAAACCCCTGGGCTCCTCCAGCTCCTCAGGAAGGCAATGCAATCAGGCAATATTAGCCATTGGGAGGAAGTGGGCTGGACTCCCCACCCCAGGGAGAAATTTCAGACAAGTTAAACCAGAGCATATCTCCCCTCCCCACTCCCGTTTCTGGGAGTCTATACTCTGGAGCATAGGGAGGCAAACTAAGGCCTGGGGGCCGGATCCGGCCCAGTCGCCTTCTCAATCTGGCCCGTGGACGGTCCGGGAACCAGCTTGTTTTTACATGAGTAGAATGTGTCCTTTTATTTAAAATAATAATAATAATAATAATAATACCGCGCCAATCTGGCTGCGCTTCCACAGCCACTCTGGGCGGCTTCCAACAAAATATTAAAATACCATAATACATCAAACATTAAAAGCTCCCCTAAACAGGGCTGCCTTCTCTGTGTTATTTGTGGGGCGCAAGAATTCATTCATTTCCCCCCCCCCCAAAAAATAGTCCGCCCCCCTGCAAGGTCTGAGGGACAGTGGACCGGCCCCCGGCTGAAAAAGTCTGCTGACCCCTGCTCCGGAGTGTCCTTCAGGAAAGGGTTCATTGAGCCCCACAGAGCTTTAAAACGGATGCTTAATGTAACCAGAAGCGCTTGCCAGTGGTTACAACCTCAGACCAGCATCAGGGTTCAGGTCTCCACTTGGCCACACAAGAGCCTACCCTGCAGGGCTGTTGTGCGGATGAAATGAGGGGGCAAACCATGCACACCACCCTGAGCTCCCTGGAGAAAAGGTGAGGTGGAAATTAAACCAATTAATTAAATTACGAGGGTTGCAATGGCAAGTATAATGGGAAGGCTGTCGAGTCCAGTTGCTTGCCCCTGGCACTGCAGTCGTGTGCTAGGGATGCCCACATAGCAGTGTAATAAACAAGAATCTGCCCTTATTCCCTTATGGGGGACACAAGAGCCCTCATAGAGTCCTTTGCAGGTTCTCCATCGGTCGGGGAAAAGAACAGAGGCCAACCAGAGAATACTGAGAAGCAAAGCAGCTCATAAGCCTGATCTTTATTCATCTGTTGCAACAGGATGCTCCCCTCACACGCAGGAAAGGAGGACCCAGAACCCAGGTGTGCCCACCCTTATATAGACATTCTAAATTGCCCACCCTGAAGTCCAAGACCAGCCCCAGAAACATCATACCTACGTCACGGAAAGGGCGGTCTACAGCAGAAATCTGAGTGTGTTGTTTACCTCCTGTCTGGCAGGTTACCTATTAATGCTCACTTGATTGGACACCCTGGGGAGCCTGGCTAGTCTTTTGTAATGATAAATACTTCGTTCCTGAGCCAGGTCACAGGCTCACCCTGTTCATACACAGACATACCCTTAAGACAGGATTTGCGAAGGAAAAGACAACAGGGAGGATCTTCCATTTGACCTTGCAGAGAAAACACCTGGTCAGCCTGGGAGTCAAAATGACTCCATGGCTGCTCTCCTGTGCAGCTTCAGACATGTGGCCTATATATCTATGTACGTATTTGCTTGGTACATTTATGAACCTTTATTATATACATAAGACCTTAAATTATTTCAGCAGAGTTGATCCTGCCCCTCTGCTAACACCCCAGACCCCTCGGGGAGGTTTGCAAGCTGGGAATCAAAGGCGATGCTTTGTTGCCTTGGAATGGACACTGAGGTCCAGCGCAGAGGGCCTTCTGGCGGTTCCCTCACTGCGAGAAGCCAAGTGACAGGGAAGCAGGCAGAGGGCCTTCTCGGTAGTGGCACCCACCCTGTGGAACGCCCTCCCACCAGATGTTAAAAAGATATTAACAACTACAGTGGTACCTTGGGTTAAGAACTTATTTGGTTCTGGAGGTCCGTTCTTAACCTGAAACTATTCTTAACCTGAAGCACCACTTTAGCTAATGGGAAGCTTTTCAGAGTGGCTGGGGAAACCCAACCAGATGGGCAGGGTATAAATTAATTATTATTGTTGTTGTTGTTGTTGTTGTTGTTGTTGTTTAGTTGTTTAGTCGTGTCCGACTCTTCATGACCCCCTGGACCAGAGCACGCCAGGCACTCCTGTCTTCCACTGCCTCCTGCAGTTTGGTCAAACTCATGCTGGTAGCTTCGAGAACACTGTCCCACCATCTTGTCCTCAGTCCTCCCCTTCTCCTTGTGCCCTCCATCTTTCCCAACTTCAGGGTCTTTTCCAGGGAGTCTTCTCTTCTCATGAGGTGGCCAAAGTCTTGGAGCCTCAGCTTCACGATCTGTCCTTCCAGTGAGCACTCAGGGCTGATTTCCTTCAGAATGGATGCGTTTGATCTTCTTGCAGTCATGGGACTCTCAGGAGTCTCCTCCAGCACCACAATTCAAAAGCATCCATTCTTCGGCCATCAGCCTTCTTTATGGTCCATAAAGAACATTATTATTATTATGGGCTGCTCAGGCTGTGCTCCATCCAGCTGTGGCAGCAGTTTTATGAAGAATGCTGTCCATGGAAGCCCTGCTTGAGCGGCGAACTACACTTCCCAGAATTCTTGGACGGGCTCCTTTTCCCTGAGCTGCTACCTTTCTGCATGCAGGGAGCTCGTCACGTGGTGCGGGGGCGGGGTCTTGGGTCCTGCTGCAGAGACCTTTGCGCATGCGTTCTGCGGCCTGGGACGAAGAGTTCGTCGCTTCCCGTCACCATGGCAACCGGGTTCGGGCGCCGGCTGCGCCTGCGCGTGAGGAGCTTGGCCGGGCATCTGCTCGCGCATGCGCCCCCGCTCGCCCTTGGGAGGTTGGGGGGAGGAGGAGGGAGCGCAGCCCTTCGGCCCTCCCCTCGCGCCCACCGATTGGCTCCCGCCTGGCGCGGCCGGCGCCGGGGGAGGGCGTGGCTCGGCGGCCGGGTCCTCGCCTCCCCATTGGTGACGCCCTCGGCGGCGGGCGGCCCGGGACGCCTCGCGGGTTGGTCGGCGCGGACGGCTCTCCGCGGCCGGCGCTCGGATTGGTCGGCGCGCCGCCCAGGAGGCGGGAGCGCGGGTCGGTGGGCCGCCGCGTCGTGCCTCGGGCGCGAGCCTCTCGCAGCCGCTGCCTGAGGGAAGCCGAGCCGGGAGGAGGAGGAGGAAGGCCGGCCGGCCGAGAAGTAAGTGGCTCCCTCAGGGAACCCCCCGGTCTCCTCCTGAGGGGGCGCCGTCCTCGGTCCCGCTGGGCCGGGAACTGGCCTGGGACGCCTTTCCGGGGGGGGGAGGGGGGACCCGCCTCGGCTCACAGCCTGCGCTTCTCACCGCCCCGACACCAGCCCCGCCAGGTAGGGCGCCTCCTGCTGCTGGGAACCCTCTCCTTCCGCGGCCGGTGCGCGTGGCTAATAAATTATTATTATTATTATTATTATTGTTATTCCCCTCCCCCCTCCGCTGCGGATCGCAGGTCTTTCCCGCCAGGTCCGGGAGCGGCTTCTGGGAGGAGCGGGCGGAGGGCCAGCAGCTGAGCTGAGCGGGTCTTCTGGGGGCCACTAGACGTTTCTTACTCTTTCAGGTAGGCCCTCCAGATGTTCGTGGGACTACAACTCCCATCATCCCTAGCTAGCAGGACCAGTGGTCAGGGATGATGGGAGTTGTAGTCCCCAAACAGCTGGAGGGCCGAGTTTGCCTGTGCCTGCTTTAAGGGGCCACGAGGCTCTCCGGTTGTCGCTGGTCCTTCCTATGGTACCCAATCCAGGCAGATCCCCCCCAATAGTTGCATCTTTCATCTTAAGTGGCTTTCAGGGGGAAAGTGGAGGGGTGCAGGTGGCTAGGAAATGGAAGAAGATCGGGTGTTATCTGTGACTCCACATGAGTGCCAGCAATGCCCTGTGGGCAAGCAAGGTCTCCAAGCCATGGAAGAGCTTGTCTCCTGAAGATGGTCCCTCTAACAGCAGCTTTGCCTGGTTTTGAGGCACTCCAGGCTGGGCTGCAGAGTTCAGGGCCCTGTTGAAGCCCAGCATTGTACAGCATTGAGCGCGGGCTGAATTCCTGGGTTCTTTACCTGGGTGAATCAGCACCAGTTGCTGAGGGACAGCACTGTGCCTGCCTGCCTGCCTGCCTGCCTGGCTAGCTTCTGCTGCCTTTGGGGAAAGGCACTGCATCTGAGGACAAAGGGTACCTTGCATGTAAATGGCCAAAATGGAGCCCTGGGGCTCTTCTTTTCACTGAAAAGCAGCCCTGGACGGCTGCAACCTTGAGTGGATGTGCAGTGTTGAGATAGACTCTTAAACGAAGGTTGCAGTTGCCAAAACAGAATGTCTTGTTGCCATTTTTGGGTTAGATGGCTCTAAAGTCTTCTTTTTCTTGGACTGACTGTGATTGATTGCCAGCTAAACACATGGCTAGTTCAGATGACAACCATGAGCTAGGTTAACAACTGAGAACTTAAAGGAGAAAATTGACTTGATCCAGGGACAGTCCTCATATATATTGGCCTATTCCTACCTCTTTTTCTTGATGGTAACACAGACCATTCATAGCGTAAGAATATTCTTCACAGCTGTGACCAGGGCAGTGGGGTGGGATAAGTGAAGACAAGCTACAATAATTAGCTATAACATTGTTCACTGCTCCTGCTCAGGCTGCACAGAAACATTCTCATTGTGCAGATAAAGTATAATGGATAGAATTCTACAGGATGAAGTATTAGTGTGTGAGGTATAAGTGTGTGTCAAGATCCAAGGATCCCCAGGCATGCACCTCCAGATGGTGGGGATTTCAGGTGCCATTCTGGCACCCAGGCGTCTTCACTTGGTCGCAAGTGGCCGGCAGCCAGGTGCAAAATGTGCCTGGCTAATTTTGAACACTGATTCTGATGCTGCATTTGTGAATTTCACGAATTGGAGGGAGTTTGGGTTGGATGACCTTTGAGATCCTGTCAACTTTATATGTCTATGGTGCCTTGAAGCATAAGGGACTACAGGGAGGCCAGAAGCAAGAGGGCTGAGGAAAAGGTGCAGCCTAGGCAGCAGAGCAGAGGACCTTACTTGGAAAAAGGTAGGTGGGCAACAAAGCTTGAAGAGGGGAGGCAGGAGGGCTCTCTGAAGAAACACCAGGGTCACCTGTATAAGGTAAGGGAGGGAAAGAGGCAGTTTCCTGAAGAGCAAGAATCTTAACAGTGGAATATTGGAGGGAGAAAAGGAGAAAAAAGCATTGGGGCACCCCATCATGCAGGGCCACAGGTCCTCCAACTTCCTTGCACTAGGGTCTCCAGAAGATGCGGGGCTCCATTCCCTTCACCCTTGAACTGAGGCCATGATGGCTGCGGCTGGTGGGAGCTGGAATCCAACAGCCTCTGGAAGGCCACAGTTTGCCCATCCCTGGCCTACAGGAAGGTGGGGCTGTGGGAAGTGGGAGGCAGCTGAGGTATGCAAGACTCGTGATTTGTGGGAGTCCAGAAAGCCAAGAGGAGATGAGGCTTCTACAACTCAAATCTCACTGTTGGCATCCGGACTCTTCCTGTTGTAGTTTCCGCTGATGCCTCCGTGTTGTGACCTAAGAGCCCATTGATAATAATATCCGGTTAACTATGTGCAGGGGTCAGTAAATCCACCTGCAGCAGAGTGGGTCCCTTCCCCCTCCAGCAAGCTCACACTGCCCTACTTCCCATCCATGTGCTGATCATTCTCCAGCCACATTCAGCGCCTCCCTCCCAGGTGCTGCTTGAGTTAGTTACCACAGCCCTTCTCCAGATGCAGCTTCAGACAAGGCAGATGAACTTCCATGCTATTCCTGAGCTGGTTGTCTTATGATGGAGGATGAGACTTTGCTGAATCTGAGCCTAGAATATGTGTGTAAGTGGGTTCCTGTGATTTCACATGAATGACTATCCTGAGCATTCTAAGATGATCTGGTCAGATTGTGTAACTCTTCTCAGATGTGGATTTCCAGTACTGCAAGTGGTATAAATTGACCTTGCTGCTTTGTGCAAATAGTTCACCATAGGCAGCAGTGATGTGGAAGGAATTTCTTTTCCATTGCTTTGTTTTCTGTGGAAAACTTTTCATTTAATCAGTTCATTAGGAGCAATGGTATTTGGCAAGTGTGGCGGTTTCAAAGTAAAATAAACATGTTAAACCAGATCATGCTCGGGGCATCAAAAAATTACCCTAATTGGCACAGAGAAACTCTCCAGTTAATTTTTTCCTGAAATCCCACATCTCCGGGAAGGAGGAAGCCCAAATGCCATGTGGACTCAATGTCCACAATTTGCCCAGAAGGCAGGACTTTCACTCAACATGATGCAATGGCCAAGCCTCAGTGTGTTTGCCTGGCCTTTCCGCTAAATAATAAATAGGCTTTTTCAAGAGAGCAAGTTCAATTGACCATGTAGAAAAGCAACAGCATATGTCCCATCCTGATTATTATTGTTGTTATTTATTAATGTTGTAAGTAAGTGTTCATAGGATGGCATGGCAGCCCTTGTAATTGTATTTTAATTGCATACACATGTTTTTGCTTTAAAGTCTAAAGCTTTACCTTAGTCCACTTCTGTTGCTTCCATCTTTTATTTTGTCTTCCCCTATTTTCACAAACAGTTGGACTATAATGTCAAAATATACATATACATATTCAAAACAAGTATGTAAAAGGGGACTAAATATTTTGTTTAATGCACCATAGAAACCCATTTTGAATTGAAAGCCGCTGGGAGTTTTTTGAATCCCAACAATCTCATTGTAAAAATAAAAGACTAACCTACTGCCCACAAGGTCTACATACTTTCCCATGCAATGTTTACAGGTACCTTTCATTGAATTCATAATACCCTGACAGGGGAGTATATTTTGTTTGTGTGGCTTTTGATTGGGGAGTCTGACACTATGACTGTTGTACTTGACACTATTAATAGTCTTGCTGCTGAACTGGCCCAAAGTGCTATTAGAAAAGGCACCAGGCAAGGTTTATCTGCATGATTAGTTGATCTTTCCAGCTCCCTCAGTGCAAGGAAATGTGTGGGGAGATCTGCCAGCCCCCTGCTTTTTTTTAAGGACAGGTGGTATTTGGCGTTTGAAATTTATTCCATATTTCAGTGTTGCTGCCTTTGAGTGTGTTAGTGGACTGAGTTCTGTTTCGTTGAATTGTAACATTCTCTTTTGAAATGTTTGAGATATATATGTTTTTGGGTTACCTTTGCTGTGTTAAATGTGCATTCTGCGCTTGTCCTCCTTCGTAATGTTTTATTTTGAAATCTTTAAGATTACCGTATATTTTAGTTTCCTGTTAGTTTTGTTGTCTATATTTGCCTTTTTGTGTAATATTTTATTCTGGGTTGTTTGATGTTTTAATGTATGTTGTAAACGGCTTTGAGATTAAGTTTCTTTAAAATATAAAGCGGTGTGGAGATGAAATTAATAATAATAATAGTACACTGCTTTGTGTTGGTGTATGGAGAAGGACAGAAATATAAAATAAATAAAAAGAAATAGGTTGGCTTCAGCTCTGTCCAAAGTGAAGTTCATAATGTGTTTACCAAGTTAGTAGCTCTGCAGGTCAATTGTAGGCATTAAAATGCTGCTTTGACCAGCTGAGCTGCCGTCCCTCTTGACTGCACTTGCTCCCCTCTGGTCATAGGGCTCGCTCTTTAGGGTCTGAAGAACTGCTTGAAGCTTTCACGTGTACAGCTTGGGAGGGTGGCTTCAGGAAGGGCAAAGGACTGACATTTAGAAGTTTGAAATGTCTTTGGCAAAGTCCTACACAAGTGTAATGGGCAGCATTGTCTTGGCTATACACTGGCATGGATTGTGAAAGAGTGGGAATGAATAGTGCATTTCATCATACTGAAAGGTTAAGGGTACGTCATCCTAAGGCTGCGTGCCTCCTAGAATTAGCTTAATGGCAACTCATAGGGGGAAAGTTTAAGCTTGTGTGTGATGCTGAGGCAATCTTTGATCACATTTAAGGCCCTGCATCAAGCTGGAAAAACATCTTGAACTTCTTAGGAGCCAGTCTCAGAGAGTGGCGTCTTGGTACTAAGGCAGTTTCTTCCAGCCTTAATTCTTGTATTGCTGGTTCTGTCTCCCAAAGAACACACTTGGGAAGGAAAAGAACATGGAAGCAGTGGTAATATGAAGTTGTGAGCAAACTGCTGTGAAATGCTAGATTATAAAGGTTAGAGTAGGTTTAATGCAGAGTCCATAAGTATATAAAACAGCGTACAGAAAATGGAATAGGAACTCGCCACTTACGTTCTTCCAGTCGCCAGAAGCTGAAGCTACTGTGGGCAGCTGGCCTCTGCAGTTTGCTGCGTCAGGATGGTGGCCACATTCTCACTCTGTGGTAGCCACACATTGTGGCTAACTACTCTCCCAAGCCTTCTGAGACCACTCCCCAGAGCCCCTTTTGATCAGACCAGATGCTGACCAGGTGGGATGGTCAGTGTTGAGAATCTCTTGAGGAAGGATGGGTTGGGTGGAGAGACTGTATGTGAGGTTCTGTTGATGAACACTGCACACCTCCTGAGCCTTCTGATATTTGGGAAGCTAAGGAGACAAGGTGGAGAAGGAGTTTTTAAAATTACTTTTATCTGTAAAACTTATTTTCTGTGTTATAAACAGAGAGAAGCACTCAAAATGGCTCACAAGACCAAAACAACCCAATAAGCACAGTCTAAAACACCTGAATGATACCAGATGCCAGGGTTGCTCCTCAAGGACCTACCTGACAGTCTCTTTTTCAGGGAGATGGAGCTCTGTAGAGCTCAGGGGTCTCTCTTGCTCCCTATCCTCATCCTCGCTGCCCTTGCAGGCTTGAATGTCTTGATGCCAAGGCTGGGCAGAGGGAGGGAGGAAAGTGGTTGTGTGCTAAGGGTGCATGCGGAGTTATGGGTTGGTAGAGTTCACACACGAATTGAAAACAAGCAGGCAGATCTTCTGGTTTGTGCTGCTTTTTTCCATGGGCCCAGGAATTGGGGGGGGGGTGTGCCCAGAGGATTTGGCGCTCTCTGTTTGCGGCTGCCTCCATCTGTTCTGCTGCAGAACTGGGGTGAGATAAACAGAGTTTTCCTTTCAGAGCTAATGTTCTCTCAGCATACAGCTCTGTTATTCATAAACAGCAACTCCCTGCACTGCTACGTGGGGTTTTTCTTTTACTGAAGAGGGGAGAGGAGGAGGAGAAAAGCTGTTGCTGAAAATGCAATGGCGACACAGCCTTGCATTAGAAGAAGGCAGGTGCAGTTTGTCAAGTGCTGTTGTGCAGCCTCCATTAATTTCAGTGGAGGCTGTGCAGTGGAAGCCGCAGCTGTGGCTGTAGGGAGCACATTGTGCATGGTGCCTGCAAAACCAGAAAAGCTGCCAGTCAGCTTATTTAAAAGTTTGCTTTTGACTAGGCTTGAACCGCGACATGTGATCTCTTCTTCTTCATCCTCCACTTAAATTTTAAAAAGTCACTTCCAGTATTGCATTGTAATAAGTTTCAGAGCTGGAGGCAATTAAGATCAATTTATTTTTTTTAGAAAATATGACCCTTTTCCTCTTGTTGACTTGTGCTTTGGGGTTGTTCCCTAGTCCTTCCCAACAAACTTGGTTTAAGTGGATCTTGGCTCTCCACAGTCCCACTTCTCAATAGCAGCCCATGCTTTCCGCCAGCAGAACATGCGTGCCATGTCATTGATACTGCTGTTTCGCTCTACCTGCGGCTTATTCTGCCGTCGCTTCTTGCCTTGATTCTGCTGTCTTCTGCCTTGATCCCTCCTGCATTAAAACCACCTAGTTGCTTTCCTTGAGAATGGCCATCTCCTGAAAAGAAAAGTTGTTCTGGCCTGCCGTTTAAGGGAATCAAAAGCCTTTCTTTTCTTTTCTTTGCAAACTGCAAGGAAAGGCCAAACAGGCTAGGTCAAACGATTGCTGTGGGCAGAACTTGCCAGATTGAAATGAATATTGCTCTTAGGAAAAGGAAGTGTTGTGCTCCAAAAGGCACCTGTGACTTGATCAGCTTTTTATTGTCCCGTATTTACTCAAATGTCACTTTTTTTGGCCAAATTACGTCACCAAAATTAGGATGTGCATTAGATTTGATGGTGCATTTACATTTGCCAGCAAATACTTTATTGGTTTCAAGGTTTTGAAAATTGAGGTGCGCAGTAGATTCACGTGAATACAGTAAGTCTCCATCAGGCTGTATGAGGAATTATTGGACTAGTCTCTTAGCCAGGAGAGAGTGAAGTCTTTGGCGTAATAACAGATTTGGGGTGGGGAACTTGTAACTGTTGGATTTCCTGAATCTTCTTTTGGAGTTACTTCAACAGAATGCATGGCCTCAGGTAGAGAATATAATCTCACTCAGGTGTTATTTTGCAGTATAATGGTCATATAAGTTCATGCCACCGACCAAAGTGACAGAAAGGCCTCCATGGCATGAGAGAGGCAAGTTTAGGATAGCAATATTAGAGACTCTTGAACCCAGCTAGAACAAGTACCGGTAACTCTCCATTGTCAAGAAGATCCATTGGAGTTAGGATAGCCACTTTCCAGATATGTTGGACTTCAGTCCCTGTTGGTCCCACTGTGCACGGCCAGTGGTCAGGGATGCTGGGAGTTGTAGTCCAAAGCATCTGGGGGTTGCCATGTTGGATACCCTGGATTAGAGGATTGTGTGGCCTTCTTTGAGATCTCAGTTCCATAATGAGAGAATCTCTCTTGCTAAGCACACCCATGTTGATGCCTTTGGTTCAGACTTGGTTATCTCTGGAAGTGTTAGTAGTTGCCCATGTGAATTCTGTTGTGCTGAAAGAATAGGTAAAGGTAAAGGGACCCCTGACCATTAGGTCCAGTCGTGGCCGACTCTGGGGTTGCGGCGCTCATCTCGCTTTATTGGCCGAGGGAGCCGGCGTACAGCTTCCGGGTCATGGGGCCAGCACGACTAAGCCGCTTCTGGCGAACCAGAGCAGCGCACGGAAACACCGTTTACCTTCCCGCCGGAGCGGTACCTATTGATCTACTTGCACTTTGATGTGCTTTCGAACTGCTAGGTTGGCAGGACGCAGGTGGCGCTATGGGTTAAACCACAGAGTCTAGGACTTGCCGATCAGAAGGTCAGCGGTTCGAATCCCCGCGACGGGGTGAGCTCTCGTTGCTCAGTCCCTGCTCCTGCCAACCTAGCTGAAAGAATAAGCCATGATACATTCCCATGCAGCTCCATGGCACGCTTGTTGCAGGACTGAAACAATGCCATTGCCTGAAAAGAAATGAAAAGCAGTGAAGTTAGGATGCCTTGCCCCAGCTCTGTATATGAAAATGTGGCACAAGTGTTCGTAGTTTGTTTTTGTTCTTGTTTTATTATATATGTTGTGTTCTCATTCTGCATTTTTATGCTGTGAATTGCCCCATGATCCTGGGATGAAGGGTGGTGTGCAGATTTAATAAAAATTAAAACAAAGATAGGTACGTAAGAATGTATGCAGTTCACGTGGCTGCCCTCTTCCTTCAGCCTGGGGGACGGGCAGCATGGGGGTGGCAAAAGCTGTGGGGAGATAGTGAGGATTGGGGTGAGTTGTAAAGGGTGGGAAGTTGGCAAGGGGGAGTGGCTGTCTTGCCTAGTGGAGCAAGCAGGGGCAGAGTCCCTGTTGCTTTACCTTTTGTTCGTGTGTTTGTTCAAGGAAGGTCTCCAGAGCAACAGCATATGCAAATGTAACCTAAAAGTAGAATCTCACGTTCTGTCCGCAGTGAATTGTAATTGGACTAGGAGAGGTTTGCCCTTGTGGGAAGAAAATTATACCGTAGTAGTTTTGCAAAACTGAGTCGTAGTGGTGTCAGCTAATGTGCCGCTCACATCCTACAGGTTGTGTAGGAGAATAGATGGCAGTTGTGTACTCGGAGCAGGGGTTACACTATAGAATTTATCTCTTAAAGAGTTTGGTCGTGCCGTAGCTAAATGTTCTGTAAGCTCAGAAGGTGTAATTAAGATTCCACAGCCTACACATCAGGCTCAAAATCGTGCACAAAAAGTGAGCTCTGTGGGAAAACCCAGCCAGAAGTGCAGGGTATAAATATTATTATTATTATTATTATTATTATTATTATTATTATTTGTTCCCTTCTGCGTTGTCCTAGATAAGATGAACAGGAGCCATAGTTACATGCTAAGTGCAAGTTTAGTGCTAAATGTCCAGCATAGTACAGTGGTACCTTGGTTCTCGAACTTAATCCGTTCCAGGAGTCCATTCGACTCCCGAAACCATTCGAAAACCAAGGCGCGGCTTCCGATTGGCTCCAGGAACTTCCTGCACTCAAGCGGAAGCCTCATTTACCTCCGGGTTTGCGATGTTCGGGAGCTGATTTGTTCGGCAACTAAGCCGTTCAGGAACCAAGGTTCCGCTCTGTACGTGTATCTGGATTGGTTAACTTTGAGTTACAGCACAGAGGCACTCCTGAGGGTGTGGAAATTTCTGTCTGTCAGCCCACTTGAACTCCAAATTTGAATCTCTGTAATTTTTCTCTCTGGCGAAATAATGAAGCGTGTCAAAATAATGTGATGTCTCTCTGTGTGTGTCTCTCCAAATCTAAATTTGCAAAGTCGCATCAGAATCGTGCTGTGTGCCCCCCCCCCCCCCGGCTGATGAATAAAAACTTTTGTCCAGTGTAAAATATTTTGGTTACTTTGTGGACTAAGCCAGTGTGATCTGTGTTTCGCTGGGGCAACAGACTGACACTTCCTCTCCTGTGCTCTGGAGGGTTGGGGGACCCTCCAGGGTATATTTTGGGGGGGACGCATGGGGAAGAAATAGAATTCCCAATTGTGACGGCAGATCTAAGCACGCAGAGAAATGGGTACAATCCTAGGTATCTGTTGTATCCTGTTCAATTTCCTATGTTTTTGCTAGGCAGCAAAATAATTTAAAATGGTAAAATGAGTAAAACATTGAAAAACAGTGAAATCTCAGCAGGCATTACTCTATTCTCATGTGATTCCATTAAAAAATGTACAATTGTAGGAGCTTTGCCTTGTTTTCCAGAGCTGTGTGGCTGCTGTACTATGAAAAGTAGAAAGCAGAGTTATTTTGATACTTGGCTGATATGGCTGAAGGGGGAATCTTAGGGATAAGTCCACCAGATAAAGCCTTGGAAAACATATATTTTGGGAAATATTGAACTATCTTTCCTATTAGAGCTAAACTCAGTTTAGTTTAAGAATATAAAATGCATATAAAATATAAAAGTAATACTGTATGGTACATACATATATGGAATTAAAATGTGTAAGTGCATCACTTTTATTCAAACAACAATTACAAATGTACTCATTAATCATCTTTCATTTCCAATACCAGAAAAGGAAGTTTATTGCAATGGGCAAAAATCCATCCATCTGTAAATTGTCCTGTAAATGTTGAAAGTCAGGGTATAAATGTTATAGGCAGTGTGCCCTCTATACAATTGCCACCTTCAAAATGCAACCCAAGAACCTGCAACATTTGTTTAGCCGAGGTGGCAATGGGATGCTTGGCGCTTTCCGCTCTTGTGTGGTGGAAGGAGCCTGAGGTCTGCATCCAGCCTGAGAGATCAGTGCATCAAGGAGTGTCTGGAATCTGGATATTGTTGAGCTCAACCTTGGCGTGGATTCAAAAGGTGCTTGTGTGGGTAGAATATGTTTCCTTTTGTGCCAGAGATATCTCCTTCAGTGTTTATGTGCAGCCTCCAGGCCACATCCCACATCTTTCCTGGGGATCCTCCTAATCCTTGAGAGAGGTTTTTGCCAAGGACACAGGTGACTGCAGTGAGGAAGAGGAGATGGCAAAGCCTTATTAATGTTTTGAACTCTGCACAATGCTCTTTTGGACTCTTATCACGTTAGACAATATATCCATGAAAATACTACCATCTCAGGCTTTATCCTAATTGGTTTCTGAACCATCAGCTGTCTCTGTTTTTGTCCTTCCGGTTACCCCACCCTGCATGGCCTTAGGACCAGCGGTGGAGAACCTCATGCCTGCAGGCCAGACTTGGCCCAGCAGGTCTCCCCATTTGCCTCACCAAGTCATCTCCAGGAAGCCACACCTGCCTGCCCTACACGTGACACTAGACCTGACATCAAATGTGGGCAGGTAAGGGCAGGGCTTCAAAGGAAAATCAAGAGCTTAAAGTGAGCACCTGGTTGTTTCTTTTCTGGAGCAAAGCATGATCCCACCCAGCCACCTCTCAGCTCACTGGTGGTAGGAGCATACCTTGCTCAAGGAAGGGGACATAGTTTCCGTTTAATCATGGAAACCTCTTTTACCTCCCAGTGCTACATTTTGCAGACTTGGCTGTTGGGTCTTCAAAGCGCAGCACAGGACTTTCCAACAACCTCCATGGTTCTCCTTCAAACCTGCACTTTGAAATCCTGACAACTGAGGCTTCTAAGTTCAGTATCTCCTGGTGTCACTATGATATCAGGTGGCTGTCAAACTTGGTCCACAAGAGGTTGAGGAGATTAAGATTTGGCCTACTGGCCAAAAGGATTTTTCTTCCTCTGACTTAGGAGAACAAAAAGTATGTACAGATTGAAACAACTTTTTCCGAGCTTGGGGTGTGTATGTGTGTTTTGCTGTATGTATTTCCAAACATAGTGGTCAGTTTATTTCACATGCTGTAGAAGGCCAAGGAATCTAATGCAGACAAAGAGTTTAAGTGTATATAGAATTGTAATTGCCTAGTATTGTCGATTGCATTCAAATAACTAAGGATTTTGGGTTAGCAAGGGCAACTAAAATAAATAAGACAGACAGACAGACAGACTGCAGATTTATATATAGAGAGAGATTTACCTGGGAGGAATTCCTGTTGAACTTAATGATGCTTACATTGCTATTTTATATCACTTGCTAAAGCTGTGTTAGAGGCTGATGGCCTAGTCCCTGAGTTCTTATTCAAAAGGAGCTCACACCTGCCACTAAGAGTCTCAGACACAAACCAGTGGCAAATGTGGCCAGGCAGCTGTTTCCGCCTACACCTGGCCAGCTGGTTTTTTTAATTTTAATTTTTGCACATCAGATGTTGGACAACAGCTATCTCAGATTTCAGAGATAATGCATGCTGTAATACATTGTGTCCTTGGAAGGTGGGGTTGAGTAGGGCTTAGAGGCAAATGGTGCTCCGTGTTCCTGACCATCCGATCATCACATTCCCGTTGAGAACGTATTGCAAAATAGGCCGTTACCTACAGCTGATGAGCTCCAAGAAGAGCGAAACCTGTTAAAATAGGTCCTGTAGTATTGGCCAAGAGAGCAGCTCCTTGGTGTGGCACCCTTGCCCCAGTAAACATGCTCTGGTTATCTCTCACTTGGACTACTGCCATGCGCTCTACGTGGGGCTACCTTTGAAGGTGACCCGGAAATTACAACTAAGTCAGAATGCGGCAGCTAGACTGGTGACTGGGAGTGGCCGCCAAGACCATATAACACTGGTCTTGAAAGACCTGCATTGGCTCCCAGTACGTTTCCGAGCACAATTCAAAGGGTTGGTGTTGACCTTGAAAGCCCTAAACGGCCTCGGCCCAGTATACCTGAAGGAGCATCTCCACCTCCATCATTCTGCCCGGACACTGAGGTCCAGCGCCAAGGGCCTTCTGGCAGTTCCCTCGCTGCAAGAAGCCAAGTTACAGGGAACCAAGCAGAGGGCCTTCTCAGTAGTGCCACCTACCCTGTGGAACGCCCTCCCACCAGATGTCAAAGAGAAAAATAACCACCAAACTTTTAGAAGACATCTAAAGGCAGCCCTGTTTAGGGAAGCTTTTAATGTTTAATAGGTTATTGTATTTTAGTGTTTTGTTGGAAGCCTCCCAGAGTGGCTGGGGAAACTCAGTCAGATGGGCGGGGTATAAATAATAAATTATTATTATTATTATTATTATTATTATTATTATACTATGATGCCTCCCTGGGATCACCAGTAAGGCTACCCAGGCATGTGACTTTTAAACCTTTTAAATTATTTTAGCTAATCCTGCCTTCTGAGGCAAAAGTCATAGGGCATGCTTCCATCAGTCCCTTCCTGTACCAGTACTTCTACCTTACATTTCCATTTTGACATGCACCTTACTTTTCCCCATCTGATTTCTTACATCAGAAAAATAACGAGGAAAGAATTTGCATTATCTTTTTAAATTTAGCATTCCAAAAACTCTTGGCACATGTGAGAATGCATTTAGGCTACTGCTTTTTTTTTTTTAATGATATTTATTAAAGTTTCACAAAGAAAGAATCACATCAACAGAAAAGAAAAATTCAAAAATAGAAAGAAAAATACACAATGCAAAATACAAAAAGAAAAAAGAAAAACAGTTAAAAACAATTCCATCTTTTCATCACTACTTTTACATTTACTTGTTTCCCGGACCTCCTCATACCTCCCTCTTTTGTATTCCAATTCAGTTTGTTAGTCCAGCAATTCCTTTCCCTCTTTTTTAATCCCAATCCTTAATCTTAATATAATATAACATTAAATTTTTACCTATTGAAAACCAATTTTTCCATTCTTTTAACCTTTTTAATCCTAATCCTTGATCTTAATATATTTATAACTTTAAAACCTGTACAGCTAGAGGCCACTTAATTTCAATCCAACATCACTCTAACATTCATTAATTTTGCAATATTTCTGTAAATAATCTTTGAATTTCTTCCAATCTTCCTCCACCGACTCTTCTCCCTGGTCACGGATTCTGCCAGTCATTTCCGCCAATTCCATGTAGTCCATCATTTTCATCTGCCATTCCTCCAGTGTGGGTAGCTCTTGTGTCTTCCAATACTTTGCGATGAGTATTCTTGCTGCTGTTGTAGCATACATAAAGAAAGTTCTATCCTTTTTTAATGCCGATTGGCCGACTATGCCCAGGAGAAAGGCCTCTGGTTTCTTCAAGAAGGTATATTTAAATACCTTTTTTAATTCATTATATATCATCTCCCAGAAAGCCTTAATCTTTGGGCACGTCCACCAAAGGTGAAAAAATGTACCTTCAGTTTCTTTACATTTCCAACATTTATTATCAGGCAAATGGTAGATTTTTGCAAGCTTAACTGGGTTTATGTACCACCTGTATATCATTTTCATAATATTCTCTCTTAGGGCATTACATGCCGTAAACTTCATACCTGTGGTCCATAACTGTTCCCAGTCAGCGAACATGATGTTCTGTCCAAGATCTTGTGCCCATTTAATCATAGCAGATTTCACCGTTTCATCCTGAGTATTCCATTTCAGCAGCAAGTTATACATTCTTGACAAATTCTTAGATTTGGGTTCTAACAGTTCTGTTTCTAATTTTGATTTTTCCACCTGGAAACCAATTTTCTTATCCAAATTGTATGCCTCCATTATCTGATAATAATGAAGCCAGTCTCGCACTTTGTTTTTTAATTTTTCGAAGCTCTGCAATTTCAATTTGTCTCCATCTTGTTCCAAAATATATTGGGACATTTAGGCTACTGCTACTACTGTTTAGAATACCAGGACTTCTGTGAAAGGCAACTGGACAGAAAAGGCAAGGCTAGTTCTTCTTTGCTATATCTAAGGAGCATTGCACGACTCCACTGATCCTGCTAATAGTTGTCTTTCAGAGAACTGACTGAGCAGCGAAATCAGTGGGAGAGGGCAAGCAGGCCATATGTTCATAGCCAAACAGGTTTTTTTTGTTTTGTTTTGCAAAAACATTCCTTCCATGAAAATAGGAATTCCACTCCTGGGCTTCATGTGATAAAGTTGTCCCGAATGGAAAGAAAAGGTTTTGCTCCTCCAGGGCAGTGGGAGAGGAGCTGCACACCTGCTCCCATTGAAACCTCCTGCACTTTCAATGTAGACCTTGCAAACAAATGCAAAAATGCTGTCGTCCCAGTAGTTTTTCTGGTGGCTAACGTGGAGGACTAACTTAGCATAAGCAAGGGAATCATCAGTATTACTCAGACACAATGCTGGAGAAGGAGCCACAATGGAGAGCTGCCTGTTTCTAAGTCAGCGCTGTTTGCAAAACGGAGGTGGCAGAAGTTTTTAGTGTCATTTTTATTTCCTAAAGCATCTCACTCCTGTCAGCCTGTTTTGCAAAATAAAGTTGCCCTCTTCTTTCCCACTTGTACCTGGGTCTGTATTTAAAACAAAATCGCAGGAGGAGGTTTCTTTATCTTGCTAGCATTTCCCCCCCTGCTCTGCGTACATCCCAGTTCTTAGACTACCAAAGTAATTGGCGTAGTTCACTTTGCCTAGTGGTTTCTATGCACTGTTTCCTGTGTGACTTTCTAGATCAGATTAATACGGAAACTTCACGAACCCTTGGCAGGCTGGCTTAGCTAGAGAAGCCAATGGGGCTGAACCTCTCACTTTGTGTCTTTAGGATGATTGAGGAGAGCGGGAAGAGGAGGAGAACGATGGCGGAGAAGAGGCAGCTGTTTATGGAAATGAGTAAGTGGAACTCTGCTGTGGCTGACAACTTCACAAAATAACGTTCTGCAGTCTTTTGAAAGCATGTTAAAATGAACCATGGAAAGAGAAGAGAAGTCCCTGGATATTTTAAAGTTTGTAAAATGTTTATTTGAAATTGTAAAACAGAATATTTAATAACATGGGTTTTTTATTTTAATAATAATAATTTTTAACTAAATTGGTTCCACTTGAGAGTTTTCGGGTGTCACATTTCAAAGACCAGGGGTGTTTGTGAAGCTTATACATTTATACGTTTCAGTCTTCAAATAACATCTAGTGGTTACCTCATCTCATATCCCATGACACCCTAAAGAAGCCTCGGTTGAATTCTGGGGACGAGGGTCTACGTTAGCTCTCAGCTTTTGGGGATCCAGCTCCCTGTTCCATGCTTGATCCTCAGTTTCCATCCCTGACCATTTCCCTTGAGATACTTGGGGAAATGCCATCTAGGAGGAGGCTGCTGGTATTGCCAAGGGCAGATGCAAAAATGAGAAAAGAGAGAGAGAGAGGCAAGGCTCTGAGGTTGTTTGCCAACATGTCATGGGGCCTTAAAGGACAGGATTCCTTTATTGCTCAAATAGTGATAGATTATTTTTAAAGCATTATTAGGAGAACAGAAACATTGTTTAATCAACATCCTAAAGGCAATTACAGGAACAGGTTACAGTTACAGATAGGTAGCCGTGTTGGTCTGCCATAGTCAAAATAAAAAAAATCCTTCCAGTAGCACCTTTAAGACCAACTAAGTTAGTTCTTGGTATGAGCTTTCGTGTGCAAGCACACTTCTTCAGATACACTGAAACAGAAGTTGCCAATCTCCCATTCCCACCACCCTTCTGAGTAATACCCCTCCCCACCTTCTCACTATATAGAAGGATCTGGCAACTTCTGTTTCAGTGTATCTGAAGAAGTGTGCTTGCACACGAAAGCTCATACCAAGAACTAACTTAGTTGGTCTTAAAGGTGCTACTGGAAGGATTTTTTTTATTTTGAGGAACAGGTTAGTTAAATGTTCCTGTGAAAAAGTTTGTTTGTTTTTAAGTGTATGAATTGTTACAACGTTTAGCAGGTAAGAACCCCAGAATGCACACCTGGGCAAGACCTTTTTGAGGTCCAGCAAAAACACCACAAATGGTCATCCACTGATTGGAGCTGCGGTGGGTGATTGACATAGGGCATGACGTAGTGTTATATATGCTTTATTGATGTTTTCACTGTTGTGCCATTTTAAGTTATTTCATAGGAAACGATTCAGAAAGGAAGTGAAGGAAATTAATAGTTCTGACACAGAATTACCAGCTGTCTTGAAAACTAGGCCAAAAGTTCAGTTGGGAAATGGATTCTGTGCTGGGATGTGACCAAGGCCTCTTCCCACTATAAGACAAGAACTTTCTTGCTTCTAATTCACAGGGGCTCAGAACTTTGACGTCATCAGATTGTCAACGTATCGGACTGCCTGCAAACTGAGATTTGTGCAAAAAAGATGTAATCGTAAGTGAAAAGTTCCACCCTCTGTAGAAACATCTTAGATAAGTGCACATGTAAAGATTTATCTTTGCATAAACTCCTCTGTATTGCACTGACTCAGCTCACAATAAGAACAAATCAACCCAAACCTTGCATTGTTTGGGGGAAAGATAGACAAAATTAAAAGTGGTAATGCCAAGCTGGGAAAAGCTTTCTGTGCCTCCACCTCCTTTGCACAATGTCCTTGTTGTCATGTGCTGATGTGCTCCTGTTGATCCACGTGAGGCACACAAAGACTAGCTTATATTTGGAAGATCCCATGATGCGCTTTCTTCTGGCCAGGGGACAATCTGGTGCTTTGAAGTACATGCTTGAAGATCACACACAGAAAACTTGAAGGGCAGTGTTCAGATGGGAGTAAAGTGTTGTAGCTGTGCATAAACCACAGGGCAGTGTGCAAGAGAGGGGTGTGTTGAAGAGGCATGGAGAAGGCCGTGTGACTCAAGGGCATCCTGATCAAATTTGCAGATGACACCAAACTGGGAGGGGTGGCTAACACCCCAGAGGACAGGATACACTTCAAAACGACCTTGACAGATTAGAGAACTGGGCAAAAACAAACAAGATGAATTTTAACAGGGAGAAATGTAAAGTATTGCACTTGGGCAAAAAAAATGAGAGGCACAAATACAAGATGGGTGACACCTGGCTTGAGAGCAGTGCATGTGAAAAGGATCTAGGAGTCTTGGTTGACCACAAACTTGACATGAGCCAACAGTGTGACACGGCAGCTAAAAAAGCCAATGCAATTCTGGGCTGCATCAATAGGAGTATAGCATCTAGATCAAGGGAAGTAATAGTGCCACTGTATTCTGCTCTGGTCAGACCTCACCTGGAGTACTGTGTCCAGTTCTGGGCACCACAGTTCAAGAAGGACACTGACAAACTGGAACGTGTCCAGAGGAGGGCAACCAAAATGGTCAAAGGCCTGGAAACGATGCCTTATGAGGAACGGCTAAGGGAGCTGGGCATGTTTAGCCTGGAGAAGAGGAGGTTAAGGGGTGATATGATAGCCATGGTCAGATATATAAAAGGATGTCACATAGAGGAGGGAGAAAAGTTGTTTTCTGCTGCTCCAGAGAAGCGGACACGGAGCAATGGATCCAAACTACAAGAAAGAAGATTCCACCTAAACATTAGGAAGAACTTCCTGACAGTAAGAGCTGTTCGACAGTGGAATTTGCTGCCAAGGAGTGTGGTGGAGTCTCCTTCTTTGGAGGTCTTTAAGCAGAGGCTTGACAACCATATGTCAGGAGTGCTCTGATAGTGTTTCCTGCTTGGCAGGGGGTTGGACTCGATGGCCCTTGTGGTCTCTTCCAACTCTATGATTCTATGATTCTATGACTTAGAAATGATGTTGAGAGGAGGAAACAGCCTGCTGGGAGGAAGCTCTCTCTCTCTGTGTGTGTGTAATTGGACTCTCTGGCACTGAGCATGTTCTTGTTAGTTTGGAAATGTCACAGGAAGAGTCTGTTGGGCAGGGTCACGTGGCAGAGAGAAGAATGAGGAGGCTTCTTCCAGACAGCCAGTATTTTGTGGGGGAGATGGAGTGGCATCCTGGGAAATTCAGGTTACACAATTAAAGTGGGCTTGGGCTGCCTGAGCAACAAACCCCCGCTCCTCCCAAAAAGTGCAGAATAACAATCGCTCGACACAAAAGAATCAGAACAACTCGCTCAATAGACAGAGGATGCCGTGTAACCAAATCAGGATGAGTGCTCAATCAACATCTGGAAGTCACCTAAGCGATAAAAAAAAAAAAAAGCAGAGAATCGTTCCTAGAGAATGCAAGGGCCATGGCAAGATCATCATGTGGCATGGCCGTATTTGGGGTAGAAAGTAAAGGGTTGGGGCCCTGATCCAGTGGAGCTGAAAGACCCAACCCTGCCCTCTTCCATGTGGATCATTAGAGAGTGTCACACTTCAGAGAGAAGTGTTGTGTTTTTTCCTGCCATCCACACCCCACCCTTGGGTGGTTGGCCCATCCTCCATCTCCCCCCCCCCCTCACTCCATGCAAGGGGGCAGTCGCTTGCTTGCTTGCAAGCAGAGTTCAGTGGACTAACAGCCCCCCCCCGCCCTCTCCACCCTTCCCTGTTAGAATAAGGAAAGCCTGGCTGTTCTCAAGGGGCTTCTCTTTGTGTTTTGCCACCAGGGGCTGCTGTATCTGTGGAAACAGCACTATGGGGACATCTGGTAATGGGAAAACAAGCAATTGTGGCTTAGCTTTAGGTTTACCAAGCAAGGGAACTGCGTTTGGGGGAGGCAGGCAGGCAGCAACGCCCAGTTATTGAATCCAGACAAGATGCTGTATTTGCAACGTCTGGCCTTGTTTAGTGCGACCAAGAGGGGAGGGGTGCCACTCACCTTACTGGATTTCTGTCCTGTTTCCTAGCCAAAATGCACCCCCCCCCCAAAGTTGATGCAATGCATCCTCAGTCTGCCAAAATATACTTCTGCACGTGGCCACACTCATGCTGCCTCAGTGCTGGGGCCAAGGAGGCTGGCTGGGGGTGGTGAGGGGCTGCAGTTGCTCCCCACACCACTTTTTCCTCAGCCAGGCTTTCCCCTCTTCCTTGTGTACTGATAAGGCAAGCGCAAGTCTACACCCAACCCTGGACAGCCAGCCACAAAGATTGGCCATGTAAACTGAATTTCAGTCTTGCAATGCCAAGTTAAGATTGTGAATAGAAATGCCCAGATAATCATGGAGCCTCAGCTCTGGCAGAACCCCTGGAGAAAGCTGGCAGAGAGCAGCTTGACTCTGTTGGCTGAAGAGTTAGCAGAATGCACAAAGACTCATAAGAGTTGAAGGGACCCAAGGGGTCATCCAGTCCAACCCCCTGCACAAACTGCAACTAAGGAATCCCCAGCAGATAGGATAGCCGTCCAGCCAGCCACCCACATGAGCTGTGCCTGTAGAAGGAAATTCCTGGAAACGTCGCTGTGTTTTACGGTAGGGATGCTTCATAAAAACGCAGCCAAACTTGCATCAGTTAGGAGTAAAACTTGTCTTTCCCCTTTCCCTTCCAGTTCACCTAGTGGATATCTGGAATATGATTGAAGCCTTCCGAGATAATGGCCTTAACACATTGGATCACAACACGGAGATCAATGTGTCTCGATTAGAAACCATCATTTCCTCCATCTACTACCAGCTGAACAAACGCCTTCCTTCTACTCACCAGATCAGCGTGGAGCAATCCATCAGCCTTCTCCTCAACTTCATGATAGCAGCATATGACAGGTCAGGGGCTTCTATCTCCTCCAGGCTGCGTTGCTTCCCGGCAGCCATTGTGTGGGCTGGGGCAGAGCCTGAGGCCTTGGGCACCCCTGGGCTAGAGCAGGTGTTGGCCCTTGACAGAGAATCACACCCGCGTTTCATCCTCAGAGCCCTTCTTTGAGCAAGGTGGTTTATCCCCCTGTGGTGTCTCGGTGTTCCTTCAGGCTGCAGATCCAGACAGATTTGTGAGCTCATGTGCTATAGTCATCTGCTCTGTCAGCAATTAAAAACGGAGCGAATGTTCCTGCTGCAAAGTGAGCATGGGCCTAGGATGTGACCCTGCAGCACACACACACACTTCACACCCTGTTGCTCAGTTTTGGATTCCGCACACCAAGAAATCTGACCAGTTGAAAGGTTATAGAGGGTGATGGGGGTTTTTCCACCTGAATGTGTGGATTCAAAAACTACATTTTTTAAATGGCGCAGTCCAATTCCATGAGGTTAAAAGGAGCCTTCATCGCAACCTCTCTCCAAAGGTGCCTTTACACAAGCTGCTGGGGGCACGGAAATTGCTGCAGCGGTTGTTGCAAAAGGCTGGCTCAGGCTAACGTTTCCCCATAGAGTTGCACACCCAAGTCACGCGTTCTGTGCTACTGCAGGGGAGAGCATGTTGTACCCAATTGTGGGTACCAGTCCCACCCCTTCCTAGTCCCTTTGGCCTCTTTCCTTGGGGCTGAATATGAAGGTGAAGCAGCAGTTTCAGGCGTGAATCTCCAGTAGTCAACCTCCATATCCCCAATTTTAGGCCGTTGTGGAGCAGTGTGTAAGCCTCTAATCCCAGCCAAGAGCAGGAGAGCCAAAAACTCCTCAAGATAGGCTTTGCTTCATTTCACCTGGCTGGCAGCTGTTGACGTTTTTCTGCTGTGCGTGTTGGAACAGTGTGCGCTCTTGGGCAAGAGAGATGGAAAACTTGGTTTTACTGGCAGGGAAGACTCTGCTGGTGTTTTGGCTGGGAGCTCTCTGTCTTTCTGCAGCTGCCCTCTCAGGTAGAATCTACTCCTCTTCCTCCTCAATGGTTGCAGTTGGGAGGCAGAAGACTTTGTAGACCAGAGGAGGACAAGTTGTGTCATGATGGAAGTCCAATAACGTATCACGGGATCTGTTTACTTAATATTTTGAGACTTGGGGGCTGATAGCATCCTTGGGAGTCCCTTTTCCTTTATAGCCTTCCTGTGTGTACAAAGTAGCCCAGTCAGTACAGAAGAGGCTTCTCTTACCAGAAGGCCTCTTGTTTTGCTTAGGTGGCAAGCATGCTGTCATGGTCTTAGGGTAATGGCGTGTCAATCGGCTGAGGACCTTTGTGCATCTTCGTTCTGCTAGGAGTGTTTAAAAAGCATGTCCCTTTCCTTTATGGCAATAGAATCACGTTTGACAGCATGGATGCAGGCAAAAACATCTCAGCACATCTCATTATTCCGATAACCTCTGCTGGGCACAGCTAACGGAAGCTTCTCTCTCTCTCTCTCTCTCTCTCTCTCTCTCTCTCTCTCTCTCTCCCCCCCCCCCCCCCCACACACACATTGCATAAGATGTTCCACCCCATGACCAGCCAGGAAAATGTGGGGCAATTTTCTTTCTTGGACACTTTCTGAATGTTGCTCTTGTGTTGTCCTGCTGAATAATTTGTGTCTGTGCATGAATGGATCATAGACTTGCTCCTGTCACAACGTGCAACGTCTGGGTTGCAAGCTGCCTTGAGCATGGTTTTAGCTTTGGAAAGGCAGCATAAAAATAAAAAGATTGATTGATTGAACTGCAGTTTTGTTTTGTTTTTTACAGTGAGGGCCACGGAAAGTTGACGGTGTTTTCCATAAAAGCCATGTTGGCAACCATGTGCGGTGGGAAGATTCTGGACAAGTTGAGATGTGAGTATTTTAAGGAGATAATTCAGGGTAGGTGGAAGGATACTGCGTAATACTGTCCTTAAAAGGGGAAAAAAATGGCCACCCATCAGCTGCAGAAGCTATCCTTTGCTTTGTGTTCTTCTGCTTACCTGTTCAGTAGCAAGAATGCAGGAAGAGTCTACTGAATCAAGTTCCTGGATCAGACCCTTGTCCACAAGTATCACTGGAGTTAGGTGAGAATGAGAAAAATGTTTCTCTGAAGACTTGAGGCTCAGCTGAGAGTAGAAATGTGGGGCAGGGGAGAGTGCCTGTCATTTCTCCTCTTGGTCTTGCCTGCTGGGAGGCCTAGTGCTGACTGGGAACACTTTTGGGGGTTTCCCTGGTGAATGGGAGTCAGCTGTTCTCCTGCTCTGGGCAGGCCTCTCTTCTGCTGCCTTGGCCGCCTCAGCCCTTCACTTTCCCCAGTTCCAGCCCACCAGAGTTTCTCTCGTTGTCATCTTCCATTGGACGCCCTCCTAAGCCTCCTTCGCCCGCCGGGGACTTGGCTCTGCTTTCTCCTGCCAATCCCTGAGTGTCCTTTTGCAAATAACTGACTCTGCCTGCTCAGTTTGCGGCACACCTGCTGGAGAGCAGTACTTGACTTGGTTCCTAACACCTTTCTGTCCTTGGGTGTGTATAAATAACTCCTTCCTGGCTGTGGACTAGGAGTTCCAGTAGGCACTGCAGGCATCATTTTTTATCCTGGGCTTTCTGTTCCCCCCACCCCACTTTAAAATAAAATTAAAATACAATGCAATAGGTAAAGGGGTAAAGGGGCCCCTGACCATTAGGTCCAGTTGCGGCCAACTCTGGGGTTGCGGCGCTCATCTCACTTTATTGGCCGAGGGAGCCGGCGTACAGCTTCCAGGTCATGTGGCCAGCATGACTAAGCCGCTTCTGGCGAACCAGACCAGCGCACGGAAACGCCGTTTACCTTCCCGCTGGAGTGGTACCTATTTATCTACTTGCACGTTGACGTGCTTTTGAACTGCTAGGTTGGCAGGAGCTGGGACCGAACAACAGGAGCTCACCCCGTCGCCGGGATTCGGACCGCTGACCTTCTGATTGGCAAGCCCATGAGGCTCAGTGGTTTAACCCACAGCGCCATCCGCGTCCAGCAATACTGTGGTGCTAATTTTCTCTCCAAGAATAAAATTCCCACGCAGGGTCAGCCTGAAACGTTTTGATGCCTGGGGTTCAAAATCAGGCTGATCTTCCCTCTCCTCTTTTCCTAGCATTGAAAATAATTTCACGTTAGATAACTGCTGACTCAGCTGCCCTTCAGCAGCACTCAAGATCTGCTTCCTCACGCTGCCTGACAGTCAGGCTGGATGCCTCTCCTTGAACCCCTCTTTGGGCTTTTCTGGCACCCCGTGAGCTCACGCTGCCCCTCCAGACTGGAGCTTCTGTTTCGGTGCTTCTTGAGATCAGAGGCAGCCAGGGAACAAGGCTGACTGGATCAGGCGGTGGCCATGGGCTGTCCATCTGAAGTACTGGTCAAAAGGAGCCTTGTTTTCTGCTCTGGCTGGGTGTGCTCTTGATGTTCTATTTCCACTATGTCACCCACAATTTGTCTCCTTAACCAGCAGACATCCTGGCTTCTCTTTGCCCTGATCAACTTTCCTCGCTCTCTTACATTCCTTCTGATTGTAGAACCTACAGGTTCCTGGCTTGCTGCTTATTAATTTCATGAAATGTATACACCACTTGAGTGTCAAAAACCTCAAAGGGGTCTACAAAATTATAAAGCCATAAAATAAGGAAAAAATTACAATACAGTGGTACCTCGGGTTACGAACAGCCTAGTTAACTAACTTTTTGGATTATGAACACTGTTTTATTTATTTTATAGTACAGTACATTGATTATTGCTTTCATTTTATGGATCAATTGTCTTGTTAGATTGTAAAATTCATGTTAAATTGCTGATTTAGGGGTTGTTTTTAAAAGTCTGGAACAATTAATCCATTTTGCATTACTTTCTATGGGAAAGTGTGCCTTGGTTTAAGAACGCTTTGGTTTAAGAACGGGCTTCCGGAATGGATTAAGTTCATAAACCAAGGTACCACTGTACATTAAAACATATAAGAAGTTAGCAGATTAAAATTCACACCGGCATTTCTAAGCATCTGGGTAGGTTTGTCTAAACAAGAACGTTTTGGCAGCTAGCGTGCAGAAGGTCCTTTTTCTTCATCCTCCTCCTTCATAGAAGAAGTGTTAGAGTTGGCTTGTCTTTCTCCTCCCCTCCACCACCAGCAGAGCCAAGATGCTTCACCAGCGTCACCTTGATCCTTCCGCACGTGGAGCACCTTTTCTCAAAGCTTTGTGCACTGTGCTTTCAGGACTATTTGGCGTTCTGATTTCCTCTTAACTTCATTCTAGATACAGGCAAATAGTTCTTCCATTCTCCACTCAAGCACTGCTGTGTTAGGTTGGCTTGCTTTAAACCTTTTAAGATTCATGGTTAATTCCTTTCTGCCACTCCTCCAGGAGTACTTGACAGAGTGCAGCAAAGGATTAAGAATGCAAGTCCCTTTTTTAGAAGAAGTTTAGAAATCTTGCTAAAGGTGTTATCCCCTCCTCCAAGAAGAAATTGGCCTGTCATGTTTAGAGGGAAATTCTCTGTGCACAGAAGACAAAAAGTCACTTGTGTTTTTTTGGGGGGGGGTGGTAAAAAGGTATAGACGAAGAACATAAGAAGAGTTTGCTGGATCAGACCAGTGGCCCCTCTAGTCCAGCCTACTGTTCTCCCAGGGGCCAGCCAGATGCCTGTGGAAAACCCACAAGCAAGACCTGAACACAAGAGCACTTTTCCCTCTACGGTTTGCATGCCTGTCTCTGGCTGTTCATGACCAAGAGTCATTGACAGCCTCTTTAAAGTTGTGTGGTGCATACATTGCCCCCCGCCCCGGAAATAATTTAAAAGTAGATGTAATTGTTGTGTCCTTTCCACAAGGGCAGCGTTTACAGTTAATCCGAATTTGATTTGCGTTTTTTTTAGATATCTTCTCTCAGATGTCGGATTCCAACGGCCTGATGATATTTTCAAAGTTTGACCAGTTTCTGAGAGAGGTTCTCAAACTTCCCACAGCTGTGTTTGAAGGGCCTTCCTTTGGGTACACGGAAAACTCTGTGCGGACGTGTTTCTCCCAGCAGGTAAAGTTTTTGAAAGGGGAAGGTTTGGTGGAGATCCTGTGCTAAAGGCTTTCTGTGCTGCTGTTGCTTCTTCCAAAGGAGCCTCCAAGCTGGAGTCCAGCAGAAGAGGCAATACAGCTGAAATTCCCCTGGGAACTCTGCCTTGTTCTGGGATCAGTTTAAGCTACCTGATTAAATCAACATGGAGCACAAGTGTAAGACACTTAGAAAATAATAAAAATCACACACACGGATTTGCTCTACAGCTGGGGGTAACCAAAGCAGGTCAGCTCTGTGAGAAGGCACTCAGATGGATGGCGGCTAACAGATTGAGGTTGAATCCTGACAAGACAGAAGTACTGTTTTTGGGGGACAGGGGATGGGCGGGTGTGGGGGACTCCCTGGTCCTGAATGGGGTAACTGTGCCCCTGAAGGACCAGGTGCGCAGCCTGGGAGTCATTCTGGACTCACAGCTGTCCATGGAGGCACAGGTCCATTCTGTGTCCAGGGCAGCTGTTTATCAGCTCCATCTGGTAGGCAGGATGAGACCCTTCCTGCCCACAGACTGTCTGGCCAGAGAGGTGCATGCTCTGGTTATCTCCCGCTTGGACTACTGCAATGCACTCTGTGTGGGGCTACCTTTGAAGGTGACCCAGAAACTACAATTAATCCAGAATGCGGCAGCTAGACTTGGGACTGGGAGCGGCCGCCAAGACCATATAACACCGGTCTTGAAAGACCTACATTGGCTCCCAGTACGTTTCTGAGCACAATTCAAAGTGTAGGTGTTGACCTTTAAAGCCCTAAACAGCCTTGGTCCTGTATACCTAAAGGAGCGTCTCCACCCCCATCATTCTACCTGGATACTGAGGTCCAGCGCCGAGGGCCTTCTGGTGGTTCCCTCATTGCGAGAAGTGAGGTTACAGGGAACCAGGCAGAGGGCCTTCTCGGTGGTGGCGCCCGCCCTGTGGAACTCCCTCCCACCAGATGTCAAAGAGAAAAATAACTACCAAACTTTTAGAAGACATCTGAAGGCAGCCCTGTATAGGGAAGCTTTTAATGTTTAAAAGATCATTGTATTTTAGTGTTCTGTTGGAAGCCACCCAGAGTGGCTAGGGAAACCCAGCCAGATGGGCGGGGTATAAATAATAATTTATTATTATTATTATTATTATTATTATTATTATTATTATTATTTATTTCTCCTGGAAGGAAGTGATCAATGGGAGCTAATGGTAAACCTTGGCAGGGGGAGGGAGATTCCAGGCAGATGGTGGCTTTTAACTGGAGATCTGACCATGACCTGGAAGGGGCATTGAGCTTGAGGGAGCCATCCCAATATTCTGCACCCTACAGCCATTTCAAGCTAAAACCACTACTGGAAGGAGAAGGTGAAAGGACCTGGAGACTCTCCCTGCTGCTCTTTATCTGAGATGCAGGGAGCACTCCTGAAAGGGCAGCAGAGTGAGGGAGCTTCCAAAGAGACAGGGAACCCAGGGCAGGAGCCTGGAAGAACATGGCATGCAGGGGAACCAGGAGGCACCCTGTGCCATTGCAACTGAAACCTAGAACTGATACCAAGCTCTTCCCATAGAGGGGAGCTGTGAGTTGTCCACAGAAGAGACACTCCACCCACTGTCCCACAGGATGCAAAGGGGGCTCTCCCTCAGGAGGAGGGGGCAGGTTGTGTGGTCAAACGAATCAGAGGCAGTTTCTTTCCTTCCCGGGGTGCACGTCCAAGGTGTGAGGAGGAGGTTGCCACAATCACTCAAGCCCACAAACTGCATCGCCTGTTCCTTCCGACTGATCCTGGTGGGAAGGGATGACGCAGCCTGGAGAAGCCTCATACGGATCCCTGTGAGGCTGCAGAGAGGAAAGTGCCCAGTTGAAGACAAAGAGATGTCCTCTGGGTTCTGCTGAAGTTAGTTGCATTTCAGCCCCAGTAAAATACAGTCACACCTCATGTTACGTTTGCTTCATGACACGTTTTTTCAGGTTATGTCCCGCGGCGACCCAGAAGTACCAGAAAGGGTTACTTCCGGGTTTTGCCGCTCCCGCATGCACAGAAGCACAAAATGACGTCACGTGCATGTGGCGAATCGCAGCCCGCACGTGCACAGACGCGCCGCTGCGGGTTGCGCTCTTTTCATGTTGCGAACGGGCCTCCAGAACAGATCCCGTTCGCAACCAGAGGTACCACTGTAAATGGGGCAGAAGCCTTGACAGGCTAAGGCTGCTAGTCTAACCACGCCTACTTAGAAAATCTATCCATCTATCAATTGATCTAATATCCCACACCTCCTCCAATGGAGCCCAGAGTGGCCCTAGTTTACTCATGGTTTAAGTGGAGTCAGGGTTGAAGGCTGTGTAACAGCCCTGAGTTACTTCTGTTCCTGCTGCTACACCTGACTGTGGTTCTTCTGCGAAAGATTGCAAAGTCTCGTGGGACCTTGAAGACCTATAGATGCACCGTAGTCTTTCGGATGCCACAGGACATTTTCCTGTCATTCTGCAGCAGAATAACGCAGCCGCCACTCTGGAAATGGTTTTGTGAGAATCTTCCGTAAGCTGTTTTATGAGAGAGTCTGGGGTTTATGAAGTCGGGAGATAAATATTCTAAATAAAATACTAAATAGTGAGAAAGATTTGAGCATGTGCTTAACTGCACAGTTGAAATCAGCTTTTAAGACAGCCTTAATTCTGGGAGTGCTGTGTGTTTGGCACAAACACTCTCTTTGTGGAGGATGAAACTTCACTGTTCTTTTCTGAAACAGACCGCAGTTGGCTTTTCTCTCACTTTGACCTCTCTCCACAGAAAAAGGTCATGCTAAACATGTTTTTAGACACGTTAATGGCTGACCCGCCGCCCCAGTGCCTTGTGTGGCTACCTCTCCTGCACAGACTTGCCCACGTTGAAAATGGTAAGTGGATCACTGTTTGCAGGACTTTCCTTCTGCTGAGGAGCACCGCAGCCTGGGGGCTCACTATGGCAAGCGTGGGGTGTGGGGACCTGTGTCTTCTGTGCCAGAGAGCTCAATTTCTTGAGGCTCCCCTAATATAGGTCATCAGGTGCCCCTCCACATCAGAACCTAAGAGGAGCCCTGCAGGGCCAGACCCAAGGCCTCTCTGGTCCACAACCCAGGTCTCCCAGGTCCTAGTCCAACACTAACCACTATACCACACTTCCTCTCAGTGTGCCTCAGGCTTCCCCTAGGCATCTGGTTGGCCACAGAGAGAACTGGATACTGGACTAGATAGGACTGGCAGGGCCGGATTTAGGTTTGATGAGGCCCTAAGCTTCTGAAGGTAATGGGGTCCTTTCTATGTCCAGCTGTCCTTTGTCAACAACAAATAGTCACTGTTTTTTGTGGTGAATATATGCTATATGGTCATTTATGGACCTAATAGGTATCTAAATGGGATGCAGGTGGCACTGTGGGTTAAACCCCAGAGCCTAGGACTTGCCGATCAGAAGGTCGGTGGCTCAAATCCCCGCGACGGGGTGAGCTCCTGTTGCTCGGTCCCTGCTCCTGCCAACCTAGCAGTTCGAAAGCACGTCAAAGTGCAAGTAGATAAATAGGTACCACTCCGGCAGGAAGGTAAACGGTGTTTCCGTGCGCTCCTCTGGTTCACCAGAAGCAGCTTAGTCCTGCTGGCCACATGACCCGGAAGCTGTACGCCGGCTCCCTCGGCCAATAAAGCGAGATGAGCTCTGCAACCCCAGAGTCGGCTGCGACTGGACCTAATAGTCAGGGGTCCCTTTACCTTTACATAGGTATCTAAAGCCATTTGCACATAACAAAATAGGAGCCTACACAACACAAAACCCTGTTGCTGTATGTAGGTTTTATTTTATTTGTTTTTTATATCATAGTTTGGAAGTGTACATCCAGGTGTTTTTTCCTTTAAATATTTTGGGGGCCCCAAGAGAGTGGGGCCCTAAGATAGAGCTTGTTGAGCTTAGACATAAATCCGGCGCTGGACGCTGTCCTGATCCAGCAGGCTCTTCATACCTGCCACACATCCACACAAATTGCCGCCTGTCCCAACTGTCTTCCAAGTTACAGCCTGTTTATAGCTTTGCCATCTCTGCTCAGCCCCACCCTGACATCTGTTTCTTGGTGCAACGGAGTGTCAGGAGAGGATTTTAGATGGCAAATCAGGAACTATCTAGAGAAGTCCTGGGGGAAAGATCTAGGCACTGCTGCTGTTGCATTTCTTACCCAGACTTCACCCAAAGGTCCCACCATGTTGTAAAATTACAATAAAAAAATTAGTTTAAAAAACCATTTAAAATGGGAAGAATAGGGTGGGTCCAGAAGTGCCAAGCTGCCCCCAAGATTAAGGGGCCCAGTGCAAAGCGTGTCTGCATGATGGAGAAGGCTGAGCACTCTGGAGTAGCCGGACACTGGACCTAGATCACAGAATGCATGGCGCATGCAGGGCTGCCTCAACATGGAGCAGCGCTGAGCCCCTTAAACCCAATACTGAGGGGGCCGAGGTGCCTTCAGCCCCCTAGTGTAGGCGTGCCTGGGCGGGTCCTAATATTTTCTTCCGTTTCTGAGACGAGGGTAAGGATGCCAGTGCCTGTTTACCAGGCTGGCAGGCAGCCATGCGCCCCAATTAGCACACGCCTGTTTGACGTGTGGGGAATTCTAGGAGTTTGTCCTTTTTCAGAGGGGCGTGTGGGGTGTGCCTCGTTCAGGATGAAGCCTCCTGCTGCTCCGGAGGCGCTTCTGACTCCTCTTCCTCCCCTTTCCCCTCCCAGTCTTCCATCCTGTGGAGTGTTCTTACTGCCGCTGTGAGAGCATGATGGGCTTCCGCTACCGATGCCAGCAGTGCCACAACTACCAGCTCTGTCAAAACTGCTTTTGGCGCGGCCACGCTAGCGGCCCTCACAGCAACCAGCATCAGATGAAGGAGCACTCCTCTTGGGTAAGCCTCTTGGTCTCCTGCGGCTCAGGCGCATTGCTTTTCTGCCGTGGGTGTGTTTGGGGCTGCGGGTTCTCTATTGCGCAGCCCCAGAGGTCTGTCCATCATGGGAAGGCCAGTAGCCTGTCGGTTCTGCAGGGGCCAGTGTGGAATGGCCACAGGTCCTCTTCTAAGGACACCTGCGTGGTGTGTTTTTTACTCCACTGATCCTGCCTGCGTCTCTGAAGATCGATCTGTTGTCATCAAAGCTCGCCTTTATTTGTCAGGATAACCTGGGAGCCCAGCAGTGAACACCCATGTTCTCTATATCAGCACAAAACCTGTTAGCCACTCAGGGGCCTCTTGCAGGAGCCCAGCAAGTCATGCAGTTTCTCTTGGGTCAGGGAGGGTAAGCTCTTGAATCCCAGAGAGAGATGGGAGGGGGAGGCATCTTGAGAATAGGATTGTTTGCCTTGGCTTGGGAAGAAACAGCAAAAGTAGGAAATGCAGCAGGCAGGGTTGGGGAAAGAACGTGCCTGAATGGTCTTTGGTGCAAAACCACTTCTGGTGCTCCGTAACAGAGACCTTGGGCTGCACTGCTGCTGCCAGGGTTGTATTTGCTTGCTATACAGACAGAGGCTCTGTTTCTGAAACTTGATGCCTTTTAAAACGGAGAATAAATGTTTTGGGCTAGGAATTCTTTCCTAATCTCAAGGAGTCTATTCTGGATTCATAGCCATTGACAGGCATCTCTCTCTCTCTCTCTCTCTCTCTCTCTCTCTCTCTCTCTCTCTCTAAATCTTTAATGGATATAGGAAAGTGTTAGAATAAGGTGCTTTTTTATGGGAATTAAAAATGATGTCTGCTGATTCAGGAGAGAGGCTACTATTTCTCACAGAAGACAATTCTCCACTTGAGCAAGGACTTCGGGGTGGCGCTGTGGTCTAAACCACTGAGCCTCTTGGGCTTGCCGATTGGAAGGTCGGTGGTTTGAATCCTCATGACAAGTGAGCTCCCATTGCTGTGTCCCAGCTCCTGCAAACCTAGCAGTTCGAAAGCACACCAGCACAAGTAGAGAAATAGATACCGCTGCAGCAGGAAGGTAAATGGTGTTTCTGTGTGCTCTGGTTTCCGTCACAGTGTCCTGTTGCGCCAGAAGTGATTTAGTCCTGCTGGCCGCATGACCCGGAAAGCTGTCTGTGGACAAACACCGGCCCCCTCAGCCTGAAAGCGAGATGAGCACCACAACCCCATAGTCGCCTTTTGATTGGCCTTAACTGTCCAGGGGTCCTTTACCTTTACCTCTGGGTTTTGTTAGCAACCTGATCATTTTCTGACCTTTGTGTATCAGTAGAAGTCATTCTGACTCTCTGTGAAGTCCTCCACTCTTGCTCACTTCCTGGGTATTGGAAGGGCAGGGGGCTGCAGCTGAACCTTAAAAACGTGACATGACTGTCTATTAAGTGGAACCTGCTTTGTGAGATGCACGAGACGGGCTGGAAATGAAATGGGTATTTATTGTATTTGTATGTGAACATTCACAGAGTGAGGTGTGGTGGAGAGAAAAGGCCTAATGTGAGATTTAACAGATAATATAACTCCAAGAATGCACCCTCGGAAGAAAAATACAGTACACAGCCAGCACTTCCTGGAGCATCAAAGCATGAATAGGGGAAGTGTTGTATTTCAAAAGCTAAGTGTTAAATCCAGGTGTGTGGGAGAGAGAGAGAGATCCCCTTTGCATTGTAGCTCTATCATTTGAACATTACAACTCTCCAGTCAAGTGAAATACTAAATTCTAAAATGCTAAATACTAAAACGAAAAAGCAAACAAACAGATCCCTCTGTTTTGCATCAAGTCAGCGTATTGCACCTGACTCAGCACTTGGGAGAGGCTGGATGTGTGCGCATGTGCGTATGCTCATGCATACACACTCAGGATGCTGCAATGAGGGCAAGAGATCAGGGAATTCCCCTTGATGAGTGTCTTTCCACTGACATAACTCTGCATGCCAACCAGTATGTATCAGTTACGGTTAGCTGAGCATAAAATGGGTTTAATGTGCAGTACCTGGATTGAGACTCTCTATCATGCATGGCCCAAAGGAAGATGCCATCATAATTTCTGTGGGTGTGATGGGAATCCACAATATCTCACTCCTCAATTCACCTAAGACAGCACCTGAAGAAGACATGCCCATTTTTCTGGCACCATGCTTCACAACAGATGCTGACAGTTTTGAGAGAGCTCGGCTTCCTAAAGAGAGAAGCACAGCTGGAAAAGGGCTATATTTGGAAAATGTTCAACAGCTGAAGAAACAAAAGGTAAAGGACCCCTGACAGTTACGTCCAGTCGCAGTTGACTCTGGGGTTGCGGTGCTCATCTCGCTTTCAGGCTGAGGGAGCTGGCATTTGTCCACAGACAGTTTTCCTGGGTCATGTGGCCAGCATGACTAAGCCGCTTCTGGCAAACCAGAGCAGCACACAGAAATACCGTTTACTTTCCCGCCGGAGTGGTACCTATTTATCTACTTGCACTTTGACGTGCTTTCGAACTGCTAGGTGGGCAAGAGCTGGGACCGAGCAACCGGAGCTCACCCCGTCGTGGGGATTCGAACCGCCAACCTTCCAATTGGCAAGGGTGTGAGAATGAAATATTGAACAGGCACCAAGCAGGTTTCATTAGGGAGGGCAGATGTTGCAACCTTGAGGTGCAGCCACAGAGATGCACCCCACTCTGGTGTGAGCATTAAACGCCCGTTTGCAGGTAGTAAACTCAGTCTTTTACAGCAGAATGCATCAATTAAGTAATTAAAGGCAACTCACAACATTATGCAATGTGAGAATGAGACATTACAGTACTGACATCTGGTAGCGCCTGCAGAAAAGCGTCCCTGGAGGAAGGTCTGTGGCAAACAGCTCAGCCAAAGGGCATCTTGCTAACCCAGAACCCCTTCCAATTTAATTGAGAGTTGGTCTGCATATACTTGTCTCCTATGTCAGTATAAAGCATTTTCCTCACTGTATTGCACTCTTGGAAATGGTTTCCTAAATTTTTTAGGATGATGTGAAGTTTCTCCAGCAGAGGGCAGGGTCTGCTCATGTTCTCGTGCCAGAAATCCCGGTCTTCACCTTGGGGTGGAATTTTTCACTTGTTAAGGCAGAAAGCAAAGCAGCTGGGATGTGTTTAGTGACCTCCTCCATTCTCTCACCAGATTATTTTTTAACCTTGGCTACAGCCTGTTTCTTTGACAGAGCAGAGCAACAGGCTCTCAGAGCAAATGCATGCACGGAGGACAAGCAAGCAAAAGCACTTTTCATGGGTCACAGGCCTCTCCTTTATTTATTTCACCAGAGTTTATTAAATGAGCTTTAGAATATAGCGTATAACTGCCCCCACAAAATAATATATGCTCTAGGCTCATAAAGTGACTTAGTTGAATTCAACCCTATCATTATCATCTGCCTCTAAATAATCTATTGCTAACCATATTATTTTTTATTCAGTTTATATCCTGCCCTTCCTCCCTAAGGGAGCCCAGGGCAGCAAACACGAATGGTAAAACATCTTAAAAACAATTCCAGTGCAGATACAGACTGGGATAAAGATCTTCATTTTTAAAGTATTTCTTTACATGCATGACATTATATATTTATATCTTGCTTTCCCTCCATTTTA
Organism: Podarcis pityusensis; assembly: GCF_964106645.2. Lineage (NCBI taxonomy): Eukaryota > Metazoa > Chordata > Lepidosauria > Squamata > Lacertidae > Podarcis > Podarcis pityusensis. The sequence continues at coordinate 122,489,253 of NC_138026.1, forward strand.
CCTACGTAACAGCTCTGTGAAGTGGGCTAAGCTAAGCTAATATATGAATACTACACCCATATGCACATAAGCAGCAGTTCTTGTTAGGATATAGTTCTGTTCTTGAGAGCCAGTTCTTGAGAGCCAGTGTGGTGTAGTGGTTAAGAGCGGTAGTCTCCTAATCTGGGGAACCGGGTTTGAGTCTCCGCTCCTCCACCTGCAGCTGCTGGGTGACCTTGGGCCAGTCACACTTCTTTGAAGTCTCTCAGCCCCACTCACCTCACAGAGTGTTTGTTGTGGGGCAGGAAGGGAAAGGAAAATGTTAGCCGCTTTGAGACTCCTTAAAGGGAGTGAAAGGCGGGATATCAAATCCAAACTCTTCTTCTTCTTCTTCTGTTCCACCTTAAAAGGGTGCAGGCATGACCGTTGTGTGTCACGTGCCTGTTTACTTCCAGCGCTTGCTGGGAACTTCCGTTTGTATATAGCTTTTGCTTTGCTGCTGTTTTGCTGGACACAAAGGGAAGCAGACATGTTTTTTCTTTGTTCCTGCTGCTGAATAAAATGCTGTAATATACTGCTTACACATTTTTCTGTCCACCTCTTGTGCTGTGAGAAGATTTATTCACTCTGCTGATAGAGCGTGCTCGGGTCTCTAAACGTATCTTAGGCTCGTGTCACAGATTGATGCTGTTCCAAGGGAGACCGGCGATCATCCAGCTGCCAGCCGGTGGCTGGAGCCAGCTGGGGGCCTGCCTGATGTCTCTCCGGCAGTATCCCAACAGTTCTTGCCAATAGACTGGGTGGTGGGAGAGAGCCCCCCCAACCCACATGCTGCATGCCGGGGCTCCCTGCCTGTTGTTTCAGAGAGAGAGCTGCCCGTTCAGAACAAGCAAGCAGCCGGCTAGTGCCCCCAGACCCACCCACCTGCAGGGCCTCTGTTTTCGCAGGTGCAAGCTGTTTGGTAGCCCTCCTCTGTTCCTCAGTGCACCCAGGAACCATGACAGTGTGTGCTCAGCCTGCCCTGACTAACGTTGTGGAGAAAGAGAGCCGGTTATGACCAGAGCATGGGTGACATTTGCTCCCAAACTCCTGTTCACTGCCTCTTGACAGCAGTCTCGGTAAAGATTCAGCCTGGGAAGTATCCCGGCTCAAAAGGCTTGTTGGAAGAGGAAGAGGAAGAACTTCAGGAGGTGCAGATGAGGTAGCAGGCGGCGTCTGCCCAGCATTCAAGGGGGAAGGAATTCCAGAGGGCAGGAGCCACAACACTAAAAGTCCATAATGTATTTTTAATCTTTTGTTGGAAGCTGCCCAGAGTGGCTGGGGAAACCCAGCCAAATAGGCAGGGTATAAATACATTAATTATTATTATTATTATTATTATTATTATTATTATTATTATATCACACACAACAATACCTTGTAAGAAAAACAGCTCCTGCCTCCACCATCAGCTCTGCCCTTCTAAAGTGTAGCGAACTGCTTTTGAAACGTAGATTCCTACACTGCAGAGGGTTGGACTAGATGACTCTTGGGGTCCCTTCCAGCTCTACAATTCTGTATGTGCTAAAAGAAAAGCCTGTGATTGTTCGCCAGCTGAAAGTACGTATTGGCAGTTCCCCATGGTCTTTTAAGACTATAATTTAGGAGAGATTAGGTAATGTAAAACTGAGAGAATCCAAATAAGATTTGCAACATTTTGGACACCGTGCCATTATTTATTTTTAAAAAACAAAAAGCAGACATATGCCGGGAAGTGCAGCTTTGGCATAATGGTTAGCGCCGAAGCTTTCAGTAGTTCTTTGCTCCTGAACATGAAATGACACACTTTATCCTGCTAATAGTGCAGAATCATAAGAACGTGATCATATAATAATAAACAAAGAATAACGAAGACTTAAAACCAAGGCAAATACAACATTTAAATTACTGAGCATCAAAGAAGGGAAAAGAAGGCTTAAGAAATGAAACGGTGCCGTTAGCTGACTTCAACTTGCTCTGCTCCAGAAACCTCCTAGCTGAACAAGCAGCAAGAACATCCAGCACGCATAGCTAGTAAGATTATCCTCTCAAAACCTTGCTTTTTGAAAAAATCAAAACTGCTTTTGCTGGCGGAAGCACGGATTCTTCCAGAGAATAACACCAGCCGTGCAGGTTAGCATGTTACTGGAGCCCTCAAGAAGTGTTGCTTTGTCCCAGATCCTCGGCACGTGCTGTGCTGCCATCGTCTCCAAAGAGGTTTTTCTAGCGAGGTCAGTGGCACCTAAGAAATCCATGTGGGAAAAGGAACGCTTGACTTTCGCCTTTGGAAAGAGAAATCAGTGCCTCAAAATAACATAAGTGTATTTTCTTGACCAGGTTCTCTGGGTATAGAAGCTTGAGCTGCTGGTTACCCAGAAGTCCTTCTGGTTGGTTCCCAGTGACTGGGAGAGGGGTGGGTGAGTGAGTGCCTTGTGCTTTTTTGGCGCCCGCTTTCCTGGTTCCTTGTTGGTTCCCCCAGTTCCATCTGCCGCTCTCCCTTTCTCTTAAGTCAGTACATGGTTCTTACCTTCCTCCTGCCTTGAAGGGCTTAGAGGTGCCATGTCTCCTGAAGGAGGGCAAGCCACCAGAGGGACTTCTTGTGAATGGCCTTGCTCTGCCCCAGCCACTTTCCCACTGAGCATTTGCCGCCCTACATTTCAGAACATTTTTGTGGGTTCACAAGCACACTCTGCTCATGCCTTACCATAGCAGGCAAAGATTCTTCAACATCAACTTCGTTGGACTGGTCATGTTGCTCGGATGCCTGACAGTCGTCTTCCAAAGCAACTACTCTATTCCCAACTTAAGAATGGAAAGCGAAATAACCGGTGGACAACAAAAGATGTTTACAGATACTCTCAAAACCACTCTTTTAAAAAATGTAGTATAAGCACTGATAACTGGGAAACACTGGCCTGTGAGTGCTCCAGTTGGAGAACAGCCTTTACCAAAGATGTCACAGACTTTGAAGACGCTCGAACTCAAGACACAAGGGAGAAACGAGCTAAGAGGAAGGCACGTTTGGCAAACCCTCACCGTGATCAACTCCTGCCCGGAAACCAATGTCCCCACTGTGGAAGGACATGTGGATCCAGAATTGGCCTCCACAGTTACTTATGGACTCACTTTTAAGACTGTGTTCATGGAAGACAATCTTCCTCAGCTACCAGGAATCGCCAAAGAAGATGACCATAGCAGGCAAACAAGTCTCCCTGCCTGAGCTGGAGGCCTGGTGTTGAAGGATCCCTGGGGTGATGGTTGAGGTTGGATCTCAGCTTCTGCACCGAGGTCACCCAGTCCAGGGACTTCATGGCTGCCATGATCACCACAAGTCTGTCCCAGTGTGTATATGCATGTGAGCAGAACATGCTCTTGACTTTGTCTTGTTGACTCACCAGCAAGATGGTGACTATGAAAGGGGTAGAATTAACATGAACGTAAAGCTGAGGCTCCAAGACTTTGGCCACCTCATGAGAAGAGAAGACTCCCTGGAAAAGACCCTGATGCTGGGAAAGATGGAGGGCACAAGGAGAAGGGGATGACAGAGGACGAGATGGTGGGACAGTGTTCTCGAAGCTACCAGCATGAGTTTGACCAAACTGCAGGAGGCAGTGGAAGACAGGAGGGCCTGGCGTGCTCTGGTCCAGGGGGTCACGAAGAGTCAGACACGACTAAATGACTAAACAATAACAACAAGAAGAAGTATTAACATCTATCCCATTGTCACGGTCAGATCATTTCCTGTTAAGGTCAAGACCTTCAGCAGCCATTTCCCTCTGCAGGAGTGCTGGAGGGGGGGACCTGCTATTAAACAGTCCCCTCCTGGAGGTGGACGGATTCCGGAAAGCTCTGGGGAATTTTCCTCCTGGCGTGGCTGATGCCTCTGTTGAAACCACGCTCACTCTGTGGAATGTGGAGATGACCTGGGCAGTTGACAGCAGTCGTGATGCCCTGTTGCCCAGTTCAGCTCCCTGGTGGGCACCTCTGCTGAGGGCAGTGGAGCCAAAGAGGTGGCAGCTGGAACAGAAGGTGTAGGAAGACCCTTGCGGAGTCCCACCAACTCCCACATTTCTTTGGCAGTTTTCTTATTCCTTATATATACTACTTGCTGGTTGCTGACAGCCAAATTAATTATCGCCCTGGCTTTCATATCTCCTTTCGACCAAGCATTAGTCACAGGGTCAGGGGGGTCATCAGTCACATAGGTCCATACTTCTTGAGAAGTCAAAAGCGCCTCCACCCGAAGCGACCATGAACTGCAGTTTTCATCTGTCAGCTGTGGGAACGTCAGAGCTTTCTCGGCTTCTGGAACCCGGTCGACCATTCTGGAACTCTTCCAGACCCACAGAACCACACCAACAGGAGAAGGAGTTTTCAAACCTTTCTCAAAGTCCAAAAATGTGCAGTCATCCACTCAGCAGCTGGGCCCATAACCAAAGATGTTGGCTATTTGCAGATTAGTTGCTCTGCAGAAGGCATGCTGGGGAGACCACACATTCAAGAAACGCAAAAGTAACTTTTGCTTGGTTTAATAACAAATATCAAAACAAAAACTCCTTTTACACTAAATTACATTATATATAAAGGGACGCGGGTGGCGCTGTGGGTTAAACCACAGCGCCTAGGACTTGCCGATCAGGAGGTTGGCAGTTCAAATCCCCGCAACAGGGTGAGCTCCCATTGCACGGTCCCTGCTCCTGCCAACCTAGCAGTTTGAAAGCATGTCAAAGTGCAAGTAGATAAATAGGTACCGCTCCGGCGGGAAGGTAAACGGTGTTTCCGTGCGCTGCTCTGGTTCGCCAGAAGCGGCTTAGTCCTGCTGGCCACATGACCCGGAAGCTGTACGCCGGCTCCCTTGGCCAATAAAGCGAGATGAGCACCACAACCCCAGAGTTGGCCACAACTGGACCTAATGGTCAGGGGTCCCTTTACCCTTTACCTTATATCAATAAGTGTAACCCATCCACCAAGGTACGGAGAGAGCTACATGCTGCTCTTTATATTCTTTACCCAACAACTTAATTAACATAACTTAACAGCACCTGCTATACTGCTTCACAGCTGTAAAACTAAGTCATGTTATTTCTTCTGGCCCTTAAAGACGTACACATCTTGTGAAACAATAATGAAACCTAAAATTTAAAGAAACCATTCAACAGGAACGCCTGTGGGGGCCTCTTCTGTGGTGGCAAAGAGGGAGCTCTTATCTGGGGTTGAGACCTCCTGGCGTTACAGACAAGGTGCTTGGCCCAGCCCAGCCCACCACCGATCCATGATGGACCTTTGCCTCCCTAGCCTTATTGCCTCTAATAAAGAGAAGGTTCCTGGCTGGGTCCAGGAGTCTGCAAATTCCTCCTTGTTAGAGGGCCTGATGCCAACAGCCTCAAAGTGTGAACCAGTTTATATTAAAAAGCTCCAATCCAATAGGTCTCTCCAGATGTTTCCATGGGTCTGGGGAGGTTGTCTCAATTGATTGTTGCTTCTCACATGCGAAGGGATCTTTTTAGCGCTTTTAGGGCTTCTGCCTCCCCTCAGCACTTGGCTCCAGCTCCCTCCCTCCCTCCCATCCACCTAGTCCTTGTCAAGGACACATCCTCTTAAAACCTTTGAGTATGGCAACGGGAACAAGCACCTTGCGACAAGGTCACACCTGCAGGCCCTGCTCATCTTTCCAACCACAAGGTTAGGAAAACTGCAGTAGAGATTGCGTAAGTGCCTCTCGTGCAGTGAAACCACAAGCTGTGCCTGCAATCCATGCCAGGGAAGGGCTTGTGGGCTTCTCTGACTGTGGTTAGAAAAACCAGTGACAAGAAGACGCTGGTTTCTCTGATGCGAAATTGAGACCCTCTCTTTTGATTCTGGCACACTCTGCTGCGCATTGCAGGGGGTAAGACTAGATGGCCCTTGGGGTCCCTTCCAACTCTATTTGGAGATGAAATTATCAGTTCCATGATCCTATGAGTGAAAAGCAAGCTGGCATCCTGTCCCTACAAGGCCCGGATGCCCTGGAGACAAGGCAGTTGCAACAAGCCTATGGACTCTTGCACCATGCATAATATTAACCCAGCAGTGATGATTTATTAAAGTTATATACCACCCTTCATCCAAAGATTGCAGTTTTGTTTGCAGCATAAGAGCACAAAATGCATAGCATAATAACGAAACAAAAATACTTTCCCCCCCCCCCCCCCGCAGCCAAAGGCCCGATTGAAGAGGAATGTTTTCACCTGGAGCCTAAAGACATATAATGATGGCTCCAGAAGACCACAAAGAAGGGCCTCAGATGACCATCACAGGGTCACATGGGGAGAGATGGTCCTTGAGGCATTTAAGGCTTTATAGATCAAAACTAGCCCTTTGAGTTGGGCCCAGAAGCTATTTGGCAGCCAGTGCAATTGGGTTGGGGTTGGGGTGATGGGCAGGGTGGGAGAGATCCTGGCTCCAGGCCCCCTTTGGACACCAGGCATTGTTTGGCAGCTGCCTGGGGCTTGCGCCTGGAGAGCCCTGTGTCCTGCGAGGCTGGGACCTCAGCTCCTCTTCAGCTCTGCTCTGTGCTGCAGGGATTGCTTTGCTGTGCTAATTCCCATTTCTGTGTTTAATTCTCTCTCTGGAAAAAAACACAACAGAAATCGCCTGCCAAGAAGCTGAGCCATGCCATTAGCAAATCTCTTGGTTGTGTACCCAGTCGAGAGCCTCCTCACCCCGTGTACCCGGAGCAGCCAGAGAAGCCCCTTGACCTGGCCCACACAGGGTGAGTATCTCTTCCGTTCTGCGCCAATGTCTCCTCTCGCTTTGCCTCCCTTTGTACGCCTGGCGCCTGGGTTCTGGAAGGGCGGCCAAGAGAAACGCAGAGAGGAAGGGTCTCTGCCCGAAAAGGCTATCTGTACCAGGAGCCTTGAGAGTCATTTTGTTGATCCTCTTGGAGCTGATTCTCACTGTCTGGTCCTCGCCGTTCTGCTGTGGATGGAAAGATGCTCAGCTCTGAGACCTCCTTCTATAGCTTGGCAAGCGCTTGCAGAACATTGGCTGACTGCAGCCTTCCCTGGTGTGTTGCCCTCCGGAACAGCCGTAGGATGCCCAGGCTGATGGCAGTTGTGGTCTAGAGTGCCTGTAGGGGGGCAGTTTGGAGGAGGCTGTCCTGTCTCTAGAGGCAGAACTGTGGCAGGTGTGTGTGTGTGTCTGTGTGTGTGTGTGTTCCAAATGGCTGGTTCTGCGTTTGGCCTTGCTGGCATCCTTGAAGCAGCATGTGGGGACATAACACCAGCGTCCGGTTAGTCACTTTTTTAGCAGTTACTGGGTGAGCAGAACCTGGCAGGAATCCTAGAATTGTAGAGTCAGAAGGGACCCCGAAGTTCATCTAGTCCAGCCCCTTGCAATGCAGGAATCTATAATCCTGCTCTGGTCCGATTGCCAGACGATCATGTCGTTGAATGTTATTGAACTTGTGCGCTCACCAGATTTAATCCAGAAAGTGGCATCACAGGTGTTAAATCAGAAAAGGTCTGTGGGGGCCTCTTGCTGCAGGGGCAGTGATGGCCTGGAAGAGAAGTCACGGGTGACCTTGGTTTTCTCAGGGTGGGCTTGGTTGAGGAGGTGGCTCTCTCGCGGTTGTGTGGTATAATGTTCTGCAAACAGATTGGAATGTATACTGAATAAGCAGCCAACATTGTATGACCTCCCTGCAAACATTCTGCAAATTAATCAGGGTGAACGCTCAGGAAAGAGGTCTCAACCTCAGTACCCAATTATAGGCAGATAATTTCATCTCCAAATATTGGGGAGGGGGTGCTACTATCCCCTTATTCTCCTAGTTTTTTCAAGGCGCCTCCATCTTTCTTTCTCCCATTCCCCCACCGGGCCTCATTGCCGCTGGCAGAAGGCTGCGCCACCCTGCGCTGTGTTGGGAGGTGTGTGACATCGCATGACACGTGCATGACGTCCTGGGGGCAACCTGGCACCTGTGGAGACGGCCGAATTCCCAAGGTGGAGAGTCGGAAGAGGCAGAATGTGTTTGTTGCATTTTACTACGCCTTCTTCTCTTCTGATGTTGGGCACAGTGTGCCATGGAAAGGTTGCTTACAGATAAGCTGGTGATGGCATCTTGCATTCTGCGTCTGTCTCTGCCGCCTCCCTGAGGCGCTCCCCATCCTCTTGCTGCTTGTCTTCAGAGTGGGAAGGAGTGCGGAAGAGACAGCCTTTTGCCCAGGTCTCAGTGACTTCCTCTGAGCAGTTTTCCAGGAAGCCTGGAGCTGGCAGAGAGGTCAGGCCGTTGGGCGTTTGCACTGGACTGGAAGGGTGTTGGCAGGGGGATATAGTTCTTTGATTTAGGTAGCCCCCCAAAGGTGTCTGCTTGTTGGAACAGCCCTTTCTAAAATCCAGTTAAGCGCTCCATGGTTTTCAGGGTAGGGTCCTAAGAGACCAGGAGAAAGAGTGTTTGTTTCCTGGAGAATTCCTAGCTTGACACTTATTCCCGGGGGTGTCTTGGCATGCCTGTAGCAAGAGCAACCTCCTTGGCTTCGGTTGTTTCCTAGGTCTGTTTTAAAGCACACGGCCAGAGTCCCTTTACCAGCCAGATGGATGGGGTATAAATAAATCTATTATTTATTATTATTGTTGTTGTTGTTGTTTATTATTACTACTACTACTATACCACCTTCCCATATTGGCAGGGGCGGCAGATAGGTGGAGTTCCTGTAGCAAACATAAGCAATCTCTTGCTCCCTGTTGCCCGTCTGGTCCTCCCCCCCCCACTGCCCCCCCCAGAATACATTTTGCCACTGCCCATGTGACCCTGGCAACACAGAACTCCTACCAAAATACTGCTGAAGCTCAGCCCTTGTATTCAAGCAACCTGCATGCTTTATAAATGAGCAGTTTTGCGTAAATTGAGCATCGTATTAGAGGGTGTGTGTGTGTATATATATATATATATATATATATATAGAAGCTGCAACCTTAACCTAAACATTAGGATGTAGAAGTTAGCAAATGAACAGAAATTAGATTTGGTCTTCCCTGGTAATTCTGATTTGCTAATGGAACAGATGAATCTGTGCCAGCAAGACCACGTGGCAGCCTTAATCGCTGCCTTTCCCCTAAGTCGTTTCACTTTTGAAAAGGGTGGATTTGGAACGGTGGGGTTGCTGTTTGCTGCACCACTGCCTGTTGGGCAGGTTTAGCTGGTTTGTTTATTTATCACCTTCCACACATGTCTCAATGTACAAAATGCAATAAGAAAATAAAAACAGGAAACAAAAGCTGACGAATTTTGAAAGCAATGCAAAGCAGGCACCTAGTGCAAATCCTGCAAAGCAAGGAGTGAGGTGCTGGGGGCATTTTGCCCCCCAAAGCAAGCATTTTGCCCCAGCTGCAGCCTCAAGGGGAGCCCCACATAGAGCGCATTACAGTAATCCAACGCTGAGGTTACCAAGCTATCCTGGCCAGCTATTCATTTCTGCGTATTTGGTAGAACAGAGGCAATGCCTCTGGACCAAAGACCACCGTGAAACCTGTCTGTGTTTGCATGGAAGCAGATCTCGCTGAGTTTAATGGGCCTTGCTCCCAGGAAAGTCTGTAGAAATCTCTGCAGTCTCAGTGGGACCACAGGCCGTTTGGGGCTGGCCCCAGGTGAGAGAGGTGTTTCCGGTGGGCGGCCACGGATGCATTTCAGAAGAAAGAAAATTGTTCTGCAATTAAACTCGCTACTCAAATTGCACCGTGTAATTTCTTCCCCTGGGTTGCTGCTTACCATAAAGCTTCAAGCATTAATTCTGGGAGGAAAAGAAAATTAAAAGGAGCGGGCAATTTTGACATTAAAGCAACACTCCAAATTGTGAGGACTCCCGAGTACGAAGCAGTAATTTGGGAAAGCAATTAGCACACAAACGGTTTCCTTCTGATGCAGCTTCTTGTTCTGGCTGATGCGTATTAGGCCCCGAATGGATTTGTGTAATGATCGCAAAGCAAATCCAGCCATGACGGATGGCTGCAGGTAAGTTCTCATCCTCTCTGCCTCACCAGCCGGTTCCTGCCAGGAAGCAAAATGGCATCTCCTTCCACAGCATGGAGGGGAGGCAGGAAGTGGGCAGAGAGAAGCCAGCAAGGAGGGCTGGCGGAGAATCAGACACAGGAGAAGAGTCGGTGGAAGAAGATTGGAAGAAATGTAAAGACTATTTACAGAAATATTGCAAAATTAATGAATGTTACAATGATGTTGGATTGAAGTTAAGTGGTTTCTAGCTGTAATGGCATAAAAGAATATGGAAAAATTGGATTTTCAATACGTAAAAACCTAATGCTATAATATATTAAGATTAAAGATCAGGATTAAAAAGGAGGGAAAGGAATTGCTGAACTAATAAATTGAACTGGAATACAAAAAAGGGAGGTATGAGGAGGTCCGGGAAACAAGTAAATGAAAGAGAAGTGATGAAAAGATGGAATTGTTTTTAATTGTTTTTTTGTATTTTGTATTTTTCTTTTTTCTATTTTTTCTTTTTCTTATTTATGTATCCTTCTTTTGAAACTTTAATAAATATTATTTAAAAAATAATAATAATAATAAAAAGAGAATCAGACACGGGAGTCTGTAGAGCTGGTCCCTGCCTTGCCTGGCTCCACAGGCACACAGAGGGAACACACCGGTGGCTGCAGAATTATTGATTCTTTCCACCCCACCTTTCTGTCCAAAGGCACCAAAGGCAGCAGATAAATTCCCACCACCACACAGCCAGTAAAACATACCAGATGCAGGCCATCTTGCAGGATAAAGCTAAAGAAAAATGCAAAGGTGCCCGGGATAGATTTGCTTGTTCTCAGTCCCCCTTGTTCAGCAGGTGGATGGCGCTCCTGGTATCGTCTCCTTTTCAGCTTCTCTGCAATCCTCGGAGACGGGTTAGAGCAGCTTCCTAGCTGCACGTGACTGTCCCATTTTTGACTGTCCTGTGTTGCAGCCACTGGCTTGCCGCTTTTTAAAAGCATTAATGCCAGCACTGACCTTTCGTTTCCCGTCCTCCTCAGAGAAAGCTCAGCGTGAAGCTTCATGTTTGTTCTAGAGTTTCCATGCTTTTTAAAAAAAAAATCTCTAATGAGATCTCGTGTAGACTTTACAGTGTAATTGCAGAACCTTACGGAGTCTTGTTTAAAGTAGTCATGGGAGTCATTTAGTCCATGTGACAGAGTGAGCGTCAGAGATGTTTACCTTCTGGTACCCTTAAAAAAAAAAGAAGAAAGCAGGAGAAACCCTGCATTTGGGTCAGGAAAAACAGCTCACCCTTTTCGTTTTGTAATAAACGAAAATCTGCCCTTATTCCCTTATGGGGGACACAAGAGCCCTCATAGAGTCCTTTGTAGGTTCTCCATCAGTCGGAGGAAAAAACAGAGGCCAACCAGAGAATACTGAGAAGCAAAGCAGCTTGTAAGCCTGATCTTTATTGAACTGTTGCAACAGGATGCTCCCCTCACACGCAGGAAAGGAGGAGGACCCAGAACCAAGGTGTGCCCGCCCTTATATAGACATTTTAAATTGCCCGCCCTGGAGTTGAAGACCACCCCCAGATACATCATACCTACATCACAGAAGAGGCTGTCTGAAGCAGAAATCTGAGTGTGTTGTTTATCTCCTGTCATCGTTTATTTCCTGTCTGGCAGGTTACCTGTTAATACTTACTTGATTGGATACCCTGGGGAGCTTGGCCAGTCTTTTGTAATGATAAATACTTCGTTCCTGAGCCAGGTCACAGGCTCACCCTGTTCATACACAGACATGCCCTTAAGACAGGATTTGTGAAGGAAAAGACAATGGGGAGGCTTTTCCATTTGACCTTGCAGAGAAAACACCTGGTCAGCCTGGGAGTCAAAATGACTCCATGGCTGCTCTCCTGTGCAGCTTCAGACATGTGGCCTATATATCTATGTACGTGTTTGCTTGGTACATTTATGAACCTTTATTATATACATAAGACCTTAAATTATTTATTTCAGTTTCCTTCTGGACTCTTTCCCTCTTGCTGTCACTGTTCTTTGTGGGTTTCGCCACTCCCTCCCTTTTGGATAAGATGCAGGCAAGATAAGGGAATAACAAGAACAGCTTTCCTAGATCAGGCCAACGATCTATCTGGCTTCATGGCCTCTTTGGCTGTGGCCCCCAGGATGGAGGTAGCTGCTGCCCCTTGTTCCTCTCTAGCGCTGGCTTTGAATCAATGGGCATCACTTTCTAAAATGCTATTTCTGCCCCAGCTCAGAGTGTGGTGTTGATAATGCCAAGGTTGCAGGTTTGATCCTGCATATTCCTGCATTGCTGGGGGTTGGGCTAGATGATCCTCAGGGTCCCTACAATTTTATTTATGATTTGTGACTCCTAAGTGGTGGCTTTTACAACACGTAAAGTTACAGTGGCATATAAACAGCAATATAAACCCATCAACTGGGAATGCCAAACATAGGCATTCCTCGCTGGGACAAAATGGCTTTTAATGGCTCATCGGTAGTGGCACCCGCCCTGTGGAACGCCCTCCCACCAGATGTCAAAGAGAACAACTACCAGACTT